>NC_091727.1:71663257-71966287 GCF_042477335.2 Ovis canadensis
TCTAGGGAAAAAAATCACTGAGGAAATTTAAAGCTGCTTGACCTCTGGGAGTCAGTAAATTGAAAATCCCTGTGACATCATTCAATAAGGAAGAGATGTTATGGTTCATTAACCTGGGTTATAAGTTGCTCCTTGACTGGGACTTGGGAAAAACATATAGAGCCAGAATAAAAACTTATGCTAAACAAGTATCTGGAAAATATAGCATTATGGTTAATCATGCTGGCTCCTATCCAAATGCAGTGTGATCCCCAATATGCAGGATGCTTTAATATATTGGATAGAGATGCAGTCTTTTCCCCAGCCTTTTCATTTAGTTACACATTTGTGAACTTGAAGCAAATATTTTGATATGAAATAAAAATGAAAGGTGAATCATCCTAGTAGTGTCATCTCCAAAGACTTATGTTGCTGCCTGGGAAATTTTAACTCTAATCTTGTAATGAATTCATGCATTAACCCTCTTGTAATATTGGGCTAAAGAATGGACAATACTCTTATGTAATGATAATCAATTTATTCTCTTTTCCCATGAAGTTATAACATTTTCAGTATGGCAAAACCAATACAATATTGTAAAGTAATTAACCTCCAATTAAAATAAATAAATTTATATTAAAAAATAAAAGTCAAACAGAGAAAGATAAAAAAAAGATGAATTGTCTAATAGTGTGTTTTCAAAATAAGATTTTAATTTCACATTACCCTTTTTTAGATTTGAAAAATTCATTTTGGAATATATTTAATTTTTATTTGCTCAATCTCACTCTTAAGCATGTTGATATCATTATCCTCATGAAAAATTCTAAGTCTTCTCTTTCTTCTATTATTACAATTCTTGGAGACCAGTCTAGTTTTTATAAGAAAGAAAAATTAATTAGAATTTTCCAATATGATTTATGAGTTTAGATATACATTTAGTGGTTCCAAAATCCTCCTCAAAGCTCAAGCTGTGAACTCTGTGGTTTAAGGGTCAACATCAAATTCGGGCTTTCCTTGAGCTGTTTTCTCCCCAAAGAACTAATACCCTAATCAAAATCATGTATCTTCCTAGTAATGACTCCAGAAAAAGCTACTAAATAATTAATAAGCTAACCAATTTTTAAAGCCTATCTACTACAAGCCCTAACTTTGGTTTTGAATTCTTTATTATTAAAAATAAAAACGATTATTTATTGTGCACTTATGATTTGCACTAAGCATTGGGCAATAACTCTTTTTTTTTAAATTTTATGTTTTTACTTTTACAATACTGTATTGGTTTTGCCATACATTGACATGAATCCACAACAGGTGTACATGAGTTCCCAACCCTGAACCCCCCTCCCACCACTTTATTATTCCCTCCCATCTTATAGAGGGGGAAAAGCAATGTGAAAGAAATTAAATAACTTACTCAACGTTTTACAACTGTCTTGTTCAAATTTCAAACCCAATTCTGTTGGTTGTCAAAGCCTTTTCCATTATATGATAAAGTCACATCACACTATTTTGACCCTTTCCATTAGAAATCAACAGAGTTTATAACAGAAGCAATCAAGTTGTACCAAGTTCAAAAGAGGTTGTCCTTTTATTAGGTTTGGACTGAGTAAACTAGGAAATAAGAGAGTATAACACATAAAATGAGAAATAAAAAAAAGGATTTAAAAAAAGAGATCATAGAAAGTATAGATGAAGTACTTTAATTCTCTTTAACCAATCTATATGGTGTGATGACTGCTTTTTCAGTGTAGTATGGATAATAATAGGAGTCATATAAGATAAAGCTTCTGCCCTCATGGGGCTTATTTACTTGAGGGAGATAAAATAGCACATACTAAACCTGAATATACAAAAGAGATTTAGAAAATACATTGCATCATGACATGTTTTGCATTAAACAGAGAATCACTATCCACATTTACATTTAAGCTGATGTGACACAAAAAATATTTTAGCCTGGTTAGGCCATTCCTGTGTGTCTGAGTCTTTCCTAGGAAGGAAAAAAAAAAAAAAAAAACCTGGAGAAGGCAATGGCAACCCACTCCAGTACTCTTGCCTGGCAAAATCCATGGACGGAAGAGCCTGGTAGGCTGGATTCCATGGGGTCCCTAGGAGTCAGACACGACTGAGCAACTTCACTTTCACTTTTCACTTTCATGCATTGGAGAAGGAAATGGCAACCCACTCCAGTGTTCTTGCCTGGAGAATCCCAGGGACAGATGGGTCTGGCAGGCTACATCCATAGGGTTGCAAAGAGTCAGACATGACTGGAGCAACTGTGCATGCATGCACCAACGATCAGAAGAGAAAGTAGAGCTATATTTATATTAGTGAATCATTTTTTTCCCTTAAGACCAAGGCTTTGGTGTTACAGGATGTATGTCCCAGATTCAGAGCACAATCTATGGCTATATTACAGAAAGAATTAGTTGTAATCTAATATATATATGTTTAGAAGCTCAGTGGTATAATATCTGACCCACCTGGTCACAGAACTCTGTGTAAAAAGTTTAAAACAAACAAACAAACAAAATCAGAGGAACAAAGTTTTAAGATAGTTCATCTCCTGATAATGTTGGTTATCCCCTCATGTCTTCCTTATCTCTGCAATGCCCCCTCATCCCCCACCCATGTCTATGTTTTTTTATCCAAGAAGAAACAAAAGAAAGAACTTGAGACATCTACCCCTGATTTATAACTCTAAATCATACTTTCTGCCGGCACCATTTACAGACATAAGCTTCAAGATGTGCTCCTTTGGGACTGGTTTGGGATATAACCTGAACAAGGCAGCAAGATTTCCTGTTTTCAGTTTCTCTGTCTGTAAAAGTAGTGTGATTAAGGGTATCTCTTTCTATAGCATATGAATCATCATGCTAATGCTTAATAGATACTTTGCATTCCTTTTGTCAGAGTTCCTCTACACAATTTGTAAGAATGCCATGTGTGCTTGGATTGAAATCACACTGAGAAAATTAGGTTGCACCTGTCTTTCATATGACAGATTTCCTTCAGCACATGAGAGCCATTTGGTCAAGTTTGCAGTTTGAAATGCTTATAAGAAGGATAATAGCTATACACATTAGAGCAGAATAAATGAGAAAGAGAAGTGTAGTAAGTCCCCTGTATACCAACGAGTTATTTTCTGAGAGCACGTTTGTAAGTCCAATTTGTTCATACATTCAACAAAGTTAACCTAGGTATCCAACTAACAGAATCAGCTAGCTATATAGTACTTTACTGTAATAGGTTTATAATACTTTTCCCACAAATAATACATAAAAAACAAACACGAAAGATAGAGAAGACATTTTCAATCTTACAATACAGTACCTTGGAAAGAACAGTAGGACAGTACAGTAACTGTCATACAGGGGCTGCCATCAAGAAAACAGTTAAGAAGAGTTACTGACTGGAGGAGGGAGAGAATGTGGAATATGACAGAGCTGAAAGATCTTCAGCAATAGAAGATGGAGGGTAAACCACAATTTCACTCATGCCTGATGTTGTTGGAACACATGTTTGCATCTTTGAAAGTTCACAACTTGAAGATTCATATGTAGGAAACTTACTGTATGAGTTTTATGGATTGGTGAAATCACTGCTTTTAGAAATGCCTTGGGCTTCCCTTGTAGCTCAGTCGGTAAAGAATCTGCCTGCAGTGCAGGAGATCCAGGTTTGATCCCTGGGTTGGGAAGATCCCCTGGAGAAGGAAATGGCAACCCAATCCAGTATCCTTACCTGGAAAATCTCATGGATAGAGGAGCCTGGAGGGCTGCAGTCCATGGTGTCGCAAAGTTAGGCACAACTGAGTGACTAACACTTACTTACTTACTTGTGTTATCAGAAATAGAGACACGGATGTAGAAGAATACCTTATGGAATGGCCTAACCATGCTAAAAACTATTGTGGGTTTGTACCCTAAATATACGGCAGATTTTACATAGTTTGACATTTGAATTGCTCAATTTAGTATTTGATTTTATTAATTTCTCTTGTTTTGTTTATCATGTCACTGCTACCAATTTACAAGGTTTTGAGAAGAGAGACTGTGTTTCCTTTCTTTTTATCTCCAGTGACATCTTGCATGGTGACTTGATTTAATTTATGGTATTGCTCATCTCATCACTTAATTCCTTTTTCTTAGACTGATAATTTAACAAATTATAGCATCAAGAAAGGCACTAAAGAGGAAAAAAAGAACAATTGTCTCATTTTGCTTAATTTCTTCCACTCTTGTATGTCAGCAGAAATGGATATCTGAATGTCTGTGTTTCTGTATTTGTGAGGGGTGGGATAGGGAGGGAGATGAGAGAGAGGAAAGAATAGATGTTGAGTTTTTGCACATAGTAAAGATCGCTGGTTTCCATGTCATTGCAGAAACAAAAATGAGAGATATTTATTTCTGTTGATCTTTACACACACCATTAGTAAGTTGGCAATCTTAATAATATACACAAAGTTTTCATTCAAATGATTGGACTGTATGAAGGGAAGAGAAATATGTGTGGATACACACATATTAGAGAATACACAGTTGGGAGAAAATGTGATGTGGATAAAACACACACACACAAGGATTTTGAATTAAAACTTAAGCTCTAGTCTTGGCTTAGTTATTAACTTCCTATGTAACTCAGGAAGAATCCCCTACTTTCCCTAGCCCTCAGTTAACTTGTTTGTAATAGCTAAATCATCAATAGGGATTATTAGGTTATTAATAGATATTTAATAAAGGTTGGTAGTCTAATCTTTATTTTAAATGTTCAGCCTGCCAGCAATTTAAAAATTATAATAAGGCTCACTGAATCTTTAGGTCATCGTTGGGTGTATTGATGTAAACAGCGTGTCGTCCCAAGTGCTCAATAAGTATTTGCTGTCTGAAATTGTTGAATTACTCCATGTATAGGCTACTGAACAGGTGTTAGTGTAGGAAATACGGGCTTTAACCTGATTAACAGGCTTCCCTGTTGTCTCAGTGGTTAAGAATCTGCCTGCCAGTGTAGAAGAGGAGCCTGGTGGGCTACTGTCCATGGGTGCACGAAGAGTTGGACACGACTTAGCTACTAAACAAAAAACAGTCTAATTAAAATCTCTCCCTTACTCTCCACCTATGGTACCACGCTCTTTTTGCTTGCTGCTGCTGCTGCTAAGTCACTTCAGTCGTGTCCGACTCTGTGCGACCCCACAGACGGCAGCCCACCAGGCTCTTCCGTCTCTGGGATTCTCCAGGCAAGAACACTGGAGTGGGCTGCCATTTCCTTCTCCAGTGCATGAAAGTGAAAAGCGAAAGTGAAGTCGCTCAGTCGTATCCGACTCTTAGCGACCCCATGGACTGCAGCCTACCAGGCTCCTCCATCCATGGGTTTTTCCAGGCAAGAGTGCTGGAGTAGGGTGCCATACCCTTCTCCTCTTTTTGCTTAGGTCTGCCATAATTTCCATGAATTATTTAATAATAAACTGCTAGGAAATTGTCTGCATGCTTTTTGTGAAGGTCTTGGATAATGTCTTCTACTTCTCTGTCATTAATGCACTAGCTTAAATCTTACTTTCTCAGCTTACAAGCAGAGATAGTGACCCTATTTGTGACCCCATAGACTGTAGCCCACCAGTCTCCTCTGCCAGTGGGGTTTCTCAGGCAAGAATACTGGAGTGGGTTGTCATTTCCTTCTCCAGGGGATCTTCCCAACCCAGGAATTGAACCCTCATATCTTGCATCGACAGGTGCATTTTTATTACTGAGCCACCAGGGAAGCCCCTTGATGGGAATAAGTTTTTTCAAATCAGGAAAGTCTGCCTAAGATTGTATATCTTGGATTGGATGTGGAATCCAGGCAGGTAGGCTTGTGATATGAAGCCTCTTGATCAGAACTGAGGTGATGAAGTACTGGAAAGAAAGAACACAAATGTTCTTCATATTTTTCCAATTTTTATTTAGAATTGAGCCTATCTGCCAAATCCAATTTTCTACTAGACTTATCAGAATCTTAGGGATAATTCAGTCTCTCATTTTACACACACACACAAAGATGAGTCCCAGAGATGGAAGGAACTTTCCTAAGAATATACCATCAACTACTGATACAGCCAAAACTAGAAGTCAGGAATCCAGTGCCTGGCCAGAGTTCATTCTCTTACATCCTGCTTTCTTTCAGCTCAAGTAACCTGTTCTTGGAGTTGAAAAAGCCATCAAGTAAAGCAGAATACTTCTGTAGTATATGGCTCTTTTAGAAGTAATTGATGAAGTGACTCCAAAGTAAAAATCCATTTGTTGATATCATGCCTGACTCCTGTCCATGAAATACAATGTTAAATGAATTTTAAAAAAAATAGTTCTTGAGAATATTTACCATCTTAGAATCTTCTTCTAGCCAGCCGGATTTGCTTGGTAGAGTTTATGATTAATCTGTGACTCTGCTCAGTCACTG
Source organism: Ovis canadensis (assembly GCF_042477335.2). Lineage (NCBI taxonomy): Eukaryota > Metazoa > Chordata > Mammalia > Artiodactyla > Bovidae > Ovis > Ovis canadensis. Next base: position 71,669,669 of record NC_091727.1, read on the forward strand.
AATTCTGTCCCTATAGTTTGTCCTCAGATATCTGCCCCACTTTGGTGGTATAGTTGAACTTGGATAGCTTTTGTTTTACCTTCTAACAAAGTACCAGTAGAGATCATAACTTTGTAACTTCCTATCTGGGCTTTGGTTCATAGCCACCTGACAGACTTCTGTGGATTCTGGGACATCTGAGAATGCATTCAGCTTACTCATTGTCTTCTCATGTCTATTTCTTTCACATTGTTACCTTCTTTTAAACACAAAGCAGTTTAGAAAGAACTTTAGTCTACTTTATCTACACTATTAATTTTCTTCATCAGGCCATTTTAAGGCCTATATTGAGGAGTTTCTGTGTGCCTAGCATCCTAATTACTATGTCTTAAAGGCAAGAAGAAAAGGACAAACAACATGCATTGGCTACCTATTGTGTGTAAAGCATACTCTTACTGACTTTTATTTGGTATACCTCATGTAATCTTAATAATATACTCCAGGAACAGGCATTATTTATTATACTCATTTTATAGAAGGGAGAAAGAGGGCAAGAGAGAAAGAGAAGGAGAAAGAGAGAGAGAGAGAGAGAGAGAGAGAGATTCCCCAACTGATCCTGGTGTTTGAACTCTAATATCTAGTCTCTTTGAAAGGATCCCCTTCCTGAAGGAACTGGCAATCTGATGAGAAAAAACTAGCTTGAATCAAACTTGTTTAGGTGGCAGCTGCTATGTTTATTGCCTAGCTCTTGTCTTTCCTGCTCTCTCTTTCCTATTGTAGAAATCTCTGCTAAAACTTCTGCATTCTGGCTTCTCAGGTGATTCTACTATATCACACCATGTAAGGCTATCTGCCTCTGCATTCATTTACTTTCCTTCTTCTACCAGGTAAAAAATTATATATCTTTGCATTTCATCCAATTCACCTTTTATGGTGAAAACTAGCTTATCTGATTTATTATAGTTAATAGGTTAATGTGAAAATCCTCCTTGTAGCATCTTTAATAGGAGGTCGTTGGAGACAAAGTGCCCTAAATGATTGAATCTATAATGCTGTATTTAAGGCAAAGTGTCAAGTCTGGGCAAGAGATCACTGGGTAAAGTGGAGCAAAGAGGAGCAGATGTGGAGTGTGGTTTTTTGATGTCTCTAAATCACCCCACGTAGGAAGTCATCTATAATCATTGTAAGGATACCCGTAAGGTAGTTTTACACACAAGTTAGTCTCTCTTCTTAGCACCAGCTGGAATAACAGCCAGTGGCCAGTTTGGTTTCCTTATATATGTATTCACTAATTAAACAGTTGTGGTCATGAGAACTCAGAAAAAATCACTAACTGAGAAAAAGTTAGTTTCTACATTCCAAGTGTGTTGTGAGTTTGACTACAAGTTGTTGAGATTTTCCTAGGGAGCTCATCAAAATGAAGAGCTCCTTGACCAAGGAAGGACTGTGAACCTAGCACTGACATCCTTATCCACTTATACCCTTTCAAAAAGCTACTAAGTCCAAAAGAGATGTCAGATGGTAGAAAATGGATTCCTGCTCACTCTACTTTGCTATCACTAAGGGCTAAGGTAACTCTTTTCATGCTCTCACTTGCCCACAGCAATCTATTTCTGGGTTCTAAGCATCCTGCTGCTGCTGCTGCTAAGTCGCTTCAGTTGTGTCCGACTCTGTGCAACCGCATAGACGGCAGCCCACCAGGCTCCCCCGTCCCTGGGATTCTCCAGGCAAGAACACTGGAGTGGGTAGCCATTTCCTTCTCCAATGCGTGAAAAGTGAAAGTGAAGTCGCTCAGTTGTGTCCGACTCTTCGCAACCCCATGGACTGAAGCCCACCAGGCTCCTCCGTCCATGGGATTTTCCAGGCAAGAGTACTGGAGTGGGGTGCCATTGCCTTCTCCATCTAAGCGTCCACTTTCTGATATTTACCAGCCTTCTGTGGGAATGCTGTTCCCACTGTTCTTGATCATGGTTCTTCTATGTTCTTTCAGGCATGAATGAATTAAAGCAGCTGGATTCCCCATGGCTTCCTCAAGAGACCCTGTTGCTCTGATTAAATAATTTTAATGGCACTGGAGAAAACAGTAGGTATTCAAACATTACCTTGACTTCTCTTGTTTCATCATCCTTAAAAGAGTGTGCTTTCACTCTGTGGGCCCTGGAAACGCACTAAGAGCCTGTCCCACATTTTCTGGTACACTTGACAGATTACCAGGTGATGACCAGGTAAATTACATTTATCTTAGACAATAAATGTAATTTTATAGAACATGAAAGGCCACAGTTTATAGAGTATTTTGTAGGATATTATTTTTATTAATAGTGTCCCATTGAGTCATATTGGAATCTGAAACAAAGGGAAGAATAAGTTTAAATTTATATATATATATATATATATATATATATATATATATATATATATATAGTATTACTCAGCACACATTGGCCACACTAGTCATACAATAGAGGATAATATGTGTGTGTTGAGAAAGGGTATGCCATTTGCTGGAAAGGAAGATTATAGTAGCTATAGGTGACTCACATACATATTAGGCAAGTATCTATTCACTGATTGGTAAGCTTAAGAATCAATAAATCTTAGGCTAAGAACAGATTTTGGAGATGGGGGGTGTTTGGTATGCTTCTATTGGCTTCTTTGTCTTGATGTCTATTCTTCAGAGTATTACTGAAAAATCAGCCTAGATATCTAATAATCAGAAGTGAAAATATCTAATACTTAAGATTACTCTAAAATATCATGAAAGTTAGTTAAGTCGCTCAGTTGTGTCTGACTCTTTGTGACCCTGTGGACTGTAGCCCACCAAGCTTCTCCATCCATGGGATTCTCCAGGCAAGAATACTGGAGTGGGTTGTCATAAGTATAAACCAAATTGACAAACCTTAAACTAGACATATCAAGAAAAAAGGGAGAGGACTCAAAATATATGAAAGAGAAGTTATAACATATGGCACAGAAAAACAAAGTACCATAAGAGATTACTATGAAAAATTGCATCTCAAAATATCGGACAACTGAGAACAAATAGCAAATTCCTAGAAAAAATATCATCCTTCAAGACTGAATCATGAGAAAATAGAAAATCTGTATAGACATATTACTAATAAGGAATTGAAAGATTATTAAAAAATCTCTGGAAAGGAAGGGTTAGTTAGGGACTTTGGAATTGACATGTACACATGGCTATATTAAAATGGGTAACTGACAAAGACCTACTGTATAGCAGAGAGAACTCTGCTCAATATATGTAACAATCTAAATGGGAAAATAATTTGAAAAAGAATGGATGCATGTATATGTATAACAGAATCACTGTGCTGCACACTTGAAATTAACATGACATTGTTAATCAACTATACTCCAACATAAAATAAAAAGTTAAAAAAAGTTCCCAACAAACAAATGTCTAAGATTAGATACCTTTAATCATGAATTCTACAAAGCATGAAAAGAAGATTTAATACCTATCCTTCTCAAACTTTTCCAACAAACTGAAGAGGAAGAAATCCTTCCAAATGTATTTAATGAACTGAACATTACCCTGATATGACAACCAGACAAGGATACAACAGAAAAAGAAAACTACAGGAAAATATCTTTAATAAACATAGATGCAAAACTCAACAAAATATTGGTGAATCTAATTCAATAATATACTAAAAGGATTACATACCATGATTGATTAGGATTTATGTAAGAGATTTAGGGATGTCTCAACACATACAAATCAATCAATGCAATACATCACATTAACAAAATGAAGGATAAAAATCATATGATGAGCTCAATAGATATATGAGTCATTTGAAAAAAAAATCCACATACACTTGTGATTAAAATCTCAACAAAATAGTTAAAAAGGGAATATAATGCAACACAATGAAGGCCACATATGACAAACCCACAAGTAAAATCATATTCAATGTTGAAAGCTTTTATTCTAAGATTAGGAACAAGATTCCATTCTCATCACTTTTATTCTACATAGTATTAGAAGTCCTAGCCACATCAATTAGGCAACAGAAATAAATTAAATACAACCAAATTGGAAAAGAAGAATTAGAGCTGTTAATATTTTCAGAAGAAATTATACTGTATATAGAAAACACTAGAGACTGCACCCCAAAATTCTTGGAAATAAGTGAATTCACAAAAGTCACAGGATACAAAATCAATATATAGAAATCTGTGGTGTTTCTATATACTATTAATGAGCTAGATAAATTAAGAAAACAATCTCATTTATTAATGCATAAAAAAAAACTAGGAATAAAATTAACCAAGGGCTTAAAAGATCCATACACGGAAAATTATAAGATACTGATGAAAGAAGTGGAAGAAGACATAAACAAGTGAAAAGATATTCTATCCTTATGGAATGGAGGAATTAATATTGTTAAAATGTGCATACTGCCCAAAGCAATCTACAGCTTCAATGCAATTCCTGTTGAAATTTCAATGGCATATCTTATAGAACTAAAACAATGCAGTACAATACATAACTATAACAACTAATACTAAAAATTGTATCAAATAACAGAAGATTCTGAATAGCCAAAATAACCTTGAGAAAGAAGAAAACTGGGGGCATCATGCTCCCTAATTTCAAATGGTACTACAAATTTATAGTGATTGAAACTGTATGGTACTGGTGTAAAAACAGCCACACAGATTAATGAAACAGAACTGAGAGCTCAGATATAAGCTAACACATATGGACAATTAATTCACAACAAATGAACAAAACAATGGAGAAATGACAGTTTCTTCAATAAATGGTGGTAGGAAAATTGAATTTTCACATGCAAACAAATGAAACCAGCTTACACAACATGCAAAATTAACCCTAAATGAATTAAAAACTTGAATATAAGATCTAAAATCATTAAATTCCTAGAAGAAAACATAAGTGGTAATCTCATTTACATCAGTCTTAGCAGTGTTTTTGTTGATCTGACACCAAAAGCCAAAGGAAACAAAAGCAAAAGTAAACAAATGAAACTACATCAAGCTTACAAGCTTCTGTACAGCTAAAGAAACCATTCTCAAAACAAAAATGTAGCCTACTATATGGGGGAATATATTCTCAAACAGTATATCTTATAAGGGGTTAATATCCAAAATATTTTGCTGACAAAGATCCATATAGTTAAAGCTATGGTTTTCCCACTGTCATGTATGGATGTGAGAGTTGGACCAGAAAGAAGGCTGATCACTGAAGAACTGATGCTTTTGAATTGTGGTGTTGGAGAAGACTCTTGAGAGTCCCTTGGATAGCAAGGAGATCAAACCAGCCAATCCTAAAGGAAATCAGTCCTGAATATTCATTGGAAGGACTAAAGCTGAAGCTGAAGCTCCATACTTTGGCCACATGATGCAAAGAACTGACTCATAAGAAAAGACTCTGATGCTGGGAAAGATTAAAGGTAGGAGGAGAAGGGGATGACAGGTTGAGATGGTTGGATGGTATCACCAGTTTGATGGACATGAGTTTGAGCAAGCTCTGGGATTTGGTGATGACAGGGAAGCCTGGTGTGCTGCAGTCCATGGAGTTGCAAAGAGTCAGACATGACTGAGTGACTGAACTGAAATAAATCCAAAATATATGGGCTTCCTAGGTGGCCCTAGTGGTAAAGAACTTGCCTGCCAATACAAAAGACATAAGAGATGTGGTTTCAATCCCTGGGTCACAAATATCCCCTGGAGGAGGACAAGGCAACCCACTCCAGTGTTCTTGACTGGAGAAGTCCGTGGACAGAGGAGCTTGGTGGGCTATAGTCCATAGGGTCACAAAGAGTTGGGCACGACTGAAGTGGCTTTGTACGCATGCTCCTATGGTCTATGTTCAATTCTTGTACCTTGTAGATATAGCAAACATTAGCGGTTATAAGAAGGGAAGGAGGGTGGGGGAGTGATTGAAATGGATGAAGAAGGTCAACTTTATTGTGAAGGAAGGTAACTAGATTTGTAGTGGTGAACATTTTGGAGTTATCCAAATGTTTGATTATAACGCCATATACCTGAAACTTATATAATACAAAATCATGAGCAAAATGACTATGCAGATCACTTAAACATGGATAAAAAAACCCCTAAATATGGTCACTTTCGGTTATATTCCTAACCATGAGGTTAGTGTTTTAATAAATAATACTTTGTAGTGAACATATCATTTATATGTTAACATGTGCATGGGTAACTTAAGTATTTAGTGTATGGGTTTATGGATATGTGAAGGCCAACCTGAAGCCACTCCATCCTTGCTTTCTTCTTGCACTTTCTCATAAAAGGTGGAAGAGCCTCTTCTCAAGATTATTTGAGACTTTCCCCCTGAGGTGATGAGCATAACTGGAGAGCTCAGTAAGACAAAGAGAAAAATTTAGGCAACTGTCCAAAATGTATAATGTTTGTAGCAGTCGTAAATTGGTGACTAGTGATAGGTTGAGTAGGTTACACCACTACTGATATATTTCTATTGTCTTTTGTGAAATAAATATATGCTGGCTCAATTAATGGACCATACTTCCATCAGAAGTATTAAAAATGAAAGTGCTGGTTTAGCCTGAATTCCAGTCATGATGTAAAATTCAAATTAACTAGAGACAATTCAAATGCATTTTCGTTTCTTAATAACCATAAAAGTCCATAATCAAGATACAACCTCAGGCTCAAGAGAGAAAAAAGAGAAATACTCAACTACCACAATTAGCAAACAAACAAACAAAAAGCTAAACAAAACAAATAACAATAAATTCTTTGTATTAATAGGCATGTAGTTTGCAATTTGTATTAATAGGTATGCAACTTGTAATTTATGTAATTGGTTTAAATGATATCCTCCTGGAGACATTAGCTAGCATTTGGTTTTTGGCTGCACATTTATGCATATTTATAATTATTTTACATGTATAATAATAAGAATTTGTTCATTTTATTTAATATATTTATATAGCACTTGGTATAGAATCTTAGAAATATCAACTCCTCATAACCATAGAGATAGGCACTGTTATCATCTCATTGTACACATGAGGCAATTGAAATGTAGAAATGTTTGTGTTACTTGCCCAAATTCAACAGCTAGTCAGTTGCAGAGCCTTAGTTTGGAAACACAAAGACTGGCTCCAGAGTCCATTTTCTTGTCAACTACAAATGATGCCTCATTATTTATAAAATATTTACATATTGTGCCATAATTTTATATGCATGCACATGAAAACACAACTCAGCAGATAAAGAATCTGCCTGCAATGCAGAAGATCCCAGTTAAATTCCTGGATTGGGAAGATCTGCTGGAGAAGGGATAGGCTATCCACTCCAGTATTCTTGAGCTTCCTTGGTGGCTCAGATGGTAAAGAGTCTGCCTGCAATGCAGGAGACATGGGTTCAGTCCTGGGTTGGGAAGATCCCCTGGAGAAGGGGATGGATACTGACTCCAATATTCTGGCCTGGAGAATTCCATGGACAGAGGAGCCTGGCAGGCTACAGTCCATGGGGTCACTAAGAGTCAGGCATGACTGAGTGGTATGACTAACACTAACATGAAAACATATATATATATATATATATATATATATATATATATATATATATGGCATAGAATGCCAGAGCTATTTAAAACTCAGAAGTAAGGGAATTCTCTGGTGGTCCACTGGTTAGGATACTGTGCTTCCAATGCAACAGGCATGAGTTCAAGCCATTTTCAGGGAACTAAAATCCCAAAAACCATGTGGTGCAGCCAAAAGTAATAATAATAAAATAAAATTCAGAACTAAAAGAACAAAATACTAGTGCTAGAAGTGCTGTTAAACATTATTTGGCCTAATCTACATATTTCAAAGAAAAAAATGGAGGCCCAGATAAATTGACTTGCTCAAGGTCACACAGATATTCAATGGCAGAAGTGAAACAAGAACTGATGTTTTCTCACTCTCAATCTGATATTATTTTCATTTCACTAAGTTACCTTTGCTATTATTAACTTAAGGAAGTATATCATTGTTTGTATTTTTAATGAATATCACCTCCAGATCTTCATTTTTCAAAGCTATATGCTTATAATCTTTGCGACCCCATGGACTGTAGCCTACCAGGCTCCTCTGTCCATGGGATTTTCCAGGCAAAAATACTGGAGTGGATTTCCACTTCCTTCTCCAGGGGATCTTCCCAACCCAGGGATCGAATCCGGGTCTCCCGCATTGTAGACAGACACTTAACCATCTGAGCCAACAGGGAAGTCCTAATAATGATGCTGTTTCACCAAATAGTCTTATAACTTATTCTTTGAAATTATCTTTGAGACTGAGTTGAGCTAATTAAGAAAACTGAGTCTTAATACACTGTGATCATATCTTGTTTTTGGCCACAAAAAGGCACTTTTAACTTGATCCTTAAAGTTCATTCTTCAGACTTATTTCTGAATAACTTTTATCTGTTTCCAAAATTCAACTACCATTAAAAGACAAAGACTTTTCACCACAGCAATTATTCCAAAGTTTGTGGGGCAAACGCCGAGTGTAATTCTAAGGAAGAGTTCCAAAAATTTCCTGAGCACTTGGAATGTAATTGGAATAAGCATATAACCTTTCAAAGTGACAGCCTAGGAAAGACAAATTCAATTGGCTGCTTGCTTACTGATAAATTTGTTTTGAAACATATTGTTCCATCTATTTAAGCATTTTAATTTCTCAGCAACTTTTTGTAAATATTAGTGTACAGCTATTTTCACATCACTTGCCAGATATATTTCTAAGTATTTCATAATTTGATGGTATTATAAGTGTTATTTTCTAAGTTTCAATGTGCAACTGTTCATTAATAGTACAAAATATAAATGGATATCTCTTTATTGACATGTTTTCTGGAAACCTTGCTTTATTCATTTTTTTTAACTGGCAGTTCTTCTTTTTTTGTTACTGTATTTTTAAATAGACAATCATGTCATTTAAAAACAAAGATTATTTTGATTCTTCCATTCTAATCTGAATGCATTATTTTCATTTATCTTCCCTGGTTGCATTCGCAAGCTGTACAATGTTGTATAGAAGGAAAGAGAGCAGACATTATTTACTTACTCTCAATCTTAGGAGGAAATAATTCAGTCTTTCACCATTAAATAAGATTTTTAGCTGTAGGATGTTCCTAGATGTCCTTTATTTTTTATTTTTATTAAAGTATAATTGGTTTACAATGCTGTGTTAGTTTCTGGTGTAAAGCAAAATGACTGTGTGTGTGTGCATGTGTCTGTGTTTTCAAATTATTTTCTATTATAGATTATTATAAGTTATTGAATATAGTTACACTTTGTTGTTTGTGATAACTTTATTTTTAAAATATATTTCCACTGCAAGGAATCCTAAGTCTTAAATGTTAAAAGCATGCATGTGTTTCTTGGGTTACTTTTCCCAGATAAATAAAATCAAATGGAGAATATAATTCATGCTCCCAGGCAAAGGAAATTTACTAGAGATGAATATATTTGTGTGTGGTATGTAGGATATGTTGATAACACAGTTGAAGATGTGAAAGTAATGAGAAAGTCAGATAGAACTAGAAATAAGAAAAAACAAAATAACAATGTGACAGAGAAGGTCAGATGAAGTAATTTGCAGTCTAAACAGGGGGCAGAGAAGAGAAATAGGACAGAGTGAAGAAGGGGATTAAAGAAAACTTTAAAGTTTACATTTTGCATTATTAATGATATCAATGATCTGCCCAGTATTGAGAAGGACAAGGAAAAAGAAGCGTCCCAGTTTTAGATAAATTTGCTATTTAGGTTTGCTAGCCATTTGTTTCAACCTTCCTCCTAGCCTATCTGTGAAGTCTTGTCGAAATAATTGATGCACAGTTAGATAAGAGGCCAGTCATAGAACTAATGATGGAAGCACATTACCACTTGATGAACATCTTAAAATGAAAAGAATCATACTTCCCATATTTGCAGTTCTCTGTCACTGAAGTCAATCACTGAAACATAATTGTTAAAATGTTGCAAAGAAAACAGGAAGAAAATGAAATGATTAAATTTAAATGAATATCAAGAAGTGACGAGTCACTTAGTTTTCAATCCAGTGATATAAAGAGTCATCTCAAACCAACCAAGCACTGCAAATAATACCATTCACTGGAAATAATCCTTTTATTTACTGTCACCAGTTTTGGATTAGAAGTACCTTCTTTCTTTAGCCTTCCATAAGACATATTTAAGGGAAAGATATAAGAAATAAATAAATAGCAAGCTTCTGTCTAAATTGCTTCTAAACTCACTCCAGGCTAAATTAATTCCCTAGGCCTCTAGGTATCCAAAACTCCAGCTGTACTCTGATTAGATAATGACAGAAATGTAAGCAATTGACATGTCAGAAATAAAAGTGAGCAAGCCAGCAGGTAAATGTAATAGGGAAAAATATAATCTTTTCTCAACTGCAGGTTTTGGGAACAAGTGCTTGTTCAACACAGTTTCAGTACTTGGTAAGTCCCCTGGGTATGATGGGGGAGGGAGTTGTCATTTCCTGCCAAAAGAAAGCAGCAGGTGGTGAGTTTTTTTTTTAATATAAATTTGTTTTAATTGGAGGTTAATTACTTTACAATATTGCATTGGTTTTGCCATACATCAACATGAATCCACCACAGGTATACACGTATTCCCCATGAGAACCCCCCTCCCTCCTCCCTCCCTGTACCATCCCTCTGGGTCATCCCAGTGCACCAGCATCCAGTAACACGCATCGAACCTGGACAGGAGATTCGTTTCATATATGATATTATACATGATTTAATGGCATTCTCCCAAATCACCCCACCCTCTCCCTCTCCCACAGAGTCCAAAAGACTGTTCTTTTCATCTGTGTCTCTTTTGCTTTCTCTCATACAGGGTTATCCTTACCATCTTTCTAAATTCCATATATATGCGTTAGTATACTGTATTGGTGTTTTTGTTTCTGGCTTACTTCACTCTGTAAAATAGGCTCCAGTTTCATCCACCTCATTAGAACTGATTCATATGTGTTCTTTTTAATGGCTGAGCAAGTGGTGGTTTAAAAAAATTAAAAATAGCACCACATTACCACAAAAAGTATGCTCTTCCATTCTGGTGTGTGTGTGTGTGTGTGTGGTAGGAGGATAATACTTTTTAAAACTTGAGTTACTTTTATTTGCACTTCCTTTAATTGTAATACAATTCAGCTGTTTAAATGTATACTGCAAGTTGAGATTTTTTAAAAAGGCTATAAGTTTGTTTTGAGTTCGGTACTCTGCCTCGGGGCTTCCCTTGTGGCTCCGCGGTAAAGAATCTGCCTGCTAATGCAGGAGATGTGCTTTCTTTTTTTAAAAATTAATTTATTTTTTAAATATAAATTTATTTATTTTAATTGGAGGTTAATTACTTTCAATATTGTAATGGTTTTGCCATACATCAACATGAATCCGCCACAGGTATACACGTGTTCCCCATCCTGAACCCCCCTCCCTTCTTAGGGAATGGCAATCCAACTCCAATATTCTTGCCTGGGAAATCCCATGGACAGAGGAGCCTGGTGGGCTACAGTCCATGGGGTAGTAAAAGAGTCAGATGTGACTTAGTGACTACATAACAACAACAATTCTGCCCTAGTTCAGAGCTTGCAGGTAAATATGGTAACATCGTAGCTGAATTATTTTTCAAATGTTAGGTGAGCATGGAAGACTATTGGGGTCACTGTTGCCATGAAGGAGGGAGTTTCTTTTTGATTGTTTTTGAAATTTCTTCAACCTGATTTCCAAACACTTATATGAATATATTTGATTGTTTTGAGGAAACCGTGGATGAAATCATAATCAGTTCAATGGTATGGCATCCAGAGCACTTATTTTATCCACTGAGAGATGTCTAAGAAGGAAGAGCAAATTTTCCTGCTATTAAAAGATTCAGATGTGATCCTTAGTAAATAAAAAAGGAAATTCTTTAAAAAGAGGCTTGGTAATCTTCAAATGCTTTGCAGTAGCCACTATCAATTATTAAAACAATAGCTAGAAATTACTAAATATGTTTTTAGATTTTATAATTTCAAGAGTCTTTAAGTGACATACTTCAAAAATTATACAAAAATGGATAATTGGAAAAAAATATCCTACAGCCATGTGCAGGGGAATTTGTATTCAAATTTAGTAGGCATGCACTAAAGGTCTGCCAATGAGCACTTAGTACTGGTCTAAGTGTTGTGAGAGTTGGACCATAACGAAAGCTGAGTGCCAAAGAATTGATGCTTTTGAACTGTGGTGTTGGAGAAGACTCTTGAGAGTCCCTTGGACTGCAAGGAAATCAAAACCGGTCAATCCGAAAGGAAATCAGTCCTGAATATTCATTGGAAGGACTGATACTGAAGCTGAAACGCCAATACTTTGGCCACCTTATGTTAAGAATTGACTCATTTGAAAAGACCCTGATGCTGAGAAATATTGAAGGCAGGAGGAGAAGGGGGCGACAGACGGTGAGATGGTTGGATGGCATCACAGACTCGATGAACATGAGTTTGAGCAAGTTTCCGGAGTTGGTGATGACAGGGAAGCCTGCCATGCTGCAGTTCATGGGGTTGTAAAGAGTCAGACACGACTGAGTGACTGAACTGACTGAAGTGTTGTGAGAGATATGTGAATGATTAGGACAGAGTTCCTGTTCTCAAAAAGCTTACAATTTAACAGTTATTGACAACTAACTATACTATTAGTCAGGCCCCATCAGACTATAATAGAAGTATAAGCAGTATGCTATGGGAAGTCAAAGGAAGGTTTGTATGCATGCTAAGTCACTTCAGTCATGTCCAACTCTTTGTGACCCTATGGATTGTAGCTCACCAGGCTCCTCTGTCCATGGGATTCTCCAGGCAAGAATACTGGAATGAGTTGCCATTTGCTACTCCAGGGATCTTCCCAATCCAGAAATGGGGTCAAACTCGAGCCTCCTGTGTCTAGCAGGAGACACTGGTGCCACCTGGGAAGGAGAGCTAATTCCAGTCTGAATGACTCAGAGTATTGGAAGAAGAAATTAAATTATCAAAATTCTCTTTTCTATCAAGATTTTTTATCAAAGTGGAAAAGTGAGGATGGGGGACTGGACCTTAAAAAACTTTCAGACTAAATTAAAAGAAAGAGAGAGAAAGACATTCAAAGGTACACACTATATTCAAGGTCAGCCTGGCATGGTGGAAGCCTAGGCATTTGGAAGAGTCTGATGAGAGCTCATGCTAAAGAGACAAAATAAAGCTTTGAATATCAGATATTTTAAACCATCACAGTGTGAATATTTGAAAGATTTTGGATAAGTTCATGATTTGCTTTATCCTGAATCTGATAAAGATATCTGTAGAAATATTTTCATCTAAAATAAGAAAGGTGTGCTATTTAACATAATAAAAAGGAAATTGGGTTATTGCTTATGCTAAAATGTTGTAAGCAGAGATAAAATCTGAGCGTTTGCTCCTCCTGAAATATTGCTAAGTGCTACTGATACTATGCTAGAAAGGTACAAAAAGTTTGCAGCTGTTGTGTTGGTGGGTATTCTTTATTTGCTTACCTATTCATTTTAGGTATGAACACTATGTTTTGAGTCAAGACAGAATAGAATCTCATCTTTCTGTAATAACATCTGCAAAAGACTTTGGAAGAAGGGATTTTCAGGGTTTCCTTTTTGTGGTTTTCAACTCATACTACAGACTGCTAGAAAACAGTGAATGATATAGATCTGCTTTTTTATTTTTATTTTTTAATATAAATTTATTTATTTTAATTGGAGGTTAATTATTGGTTGCCATACATCAATATGAATCTGCCACAGGTATACACATGTTCCCCATCCTGAAACCCCCTCCCTCCTCCCTCCCCGTACCATCTCTCTGGGTCGTCCCAGTGCACCAGCACCAAGCATCCAGTATTATGCATCGAAACTGGACTGGCGATTCATTTCATATATGATATTATACATTTTTCAATGCCATTTTCCCATATCACCCCACCCTCTCCCTCTCCCACAGAGTCCAAAAGACTGTTCTTTTCATCTGTGTCTCTTTTGCTGTCTCACATACAGGGCTATCATTACCATCTTTCTAAATTCCATAAATATGCGTTAGTATACTGTATTGGTGTTTTTCTTTCTGGCTTACTAGATCTGCTTTTAAAACCAAAGAATAAGATTAGTGAAGGACATTGACTTGTACTTCATTATATACCAATCTTACAAATATTGTCACTCACTGAAAAATTACCTTATTACTAACAGAGCATTATGAGATGAAAACAAATATACAAAATTCCAATAAACTCTTGGCCATGCATCAAGCTCCAGGGGTTGACATAATCCCAGGCTTAACTTCAGATGGAGTCTGTGATCCTTTTAAGACACCTCAGCCCTGTCTTAGAGAAGAGTAAAATGTCTGGATATTTGTGAATTTAGTACTTTAAAGACTGGTGTAGGATGAAAAGAGTGTCATATGAAAGGGTCCTATATTATTCAATTTTCACTATCTCTTTTCAATCAACATATATATGATGCCATCTCCAACATATATGACAACAGTTCTGGTGAGGACCTACAGAATAATTTGATGTTTGATATTTCATACCTGGGGCATCCTTATTCCAGATTTGGGCTAGAGTGACATCCAGGTGAATATGTCATTATCTTGTTCTTAGATCATGAGTAGAATAGATTTGACACAAGAGTCTATGAGTTTAGTCTGTGAGTTTAGTCTGGGACTTGCCCAACTTAACACCCCCATACTCCTCCTTTTGGAGACAGAGCCAAGGAAACATATACCGACTCTACTAATATTTTATATTCATAACCCTTTTCTCAAATGTGGTGGCTTATAAAAGAAGATGGGAAGAAGATGTGTTAGCAGTTATCTGCCACCCTCTCTACTTCCATCTAAAGCCAAGGGACATGTACTTGTCATAACATTTCTGTCACTGTTAGAAAATTAGTCAAGGAATCCAATAATCTTTTTCAGTGACACTTCAGTGTCAATAATTAGAAAGATATCTCTAAGAGCCAAGAGTTTCCAGAAGACTCAGTTTCTGGCTGCTGAAAGAAGTGTAGGACCACAGTAATTGTTCCTGGTATGTGGTCACTTCTTGGACAATATACATTATCTGCCATTTAAAATTCAAAATTAAGATTGTCCTTTGTCAGATTAATTGCCTTGTTCTTGGGATATCAAATGTTCCCTGGTAATTTTTCAGAGTAGTTACTGAAGTCTCTATGAGTACCTTTTAAGGCTTTTTACTGAGGGCTAACTAATTCCTTTTTTGCCATTTGTACTTTAGTATTTAAAATTTAATTCTGAATAATTTTCCATCAGGATCCATTATAAAGTTTCTGAAGACCCCAGTGTCTTCTGAGAAGCTTCCACATTTGCTTTCCTTTTAATAAACAAAATGCTATGCACTTTGAATAATAATGGCTCCAAATTACAAGTAAAACACAAGTAATGGTGGAAAGTTGAAATTACTAAGTACCAAGACCAGAAACATCAGATACACTGAGCAGAAAGGCAAAGGATGCAAAAGTTCTGAGGTCTATTACAACATGATCCAGAAATTCTGAGTTTGTATGAAGTAGCGACATTCCTCAAGAAAAGTTACTAGCTTTAAATTACAGGACTCTGTCTTTAAGAAGGGAACGACAGGGGATGAGATGGCTGGATGGCATCACTGACTCGATGGATGTGAATCTGAGTGAACTCTGGGGGTTGGTGATGGACAGGGAGGCCTGGCCTGCTGCAATTCATGGGGTCGCAAAGAGTTGGACAGGACTGAGCGACTGAACTGAACTGATCTTTAAAGATGGGAGGCTGATATCCCAAGCCAAAACTCTCTGTATAGGCAAAAGGCTTATCCTTAAGAAAAAGGAGTTTGGACCCCAGCCAACAAGTGGGAAAGGACTTTTTCTTTCTTCTTTCTTAAAGCTAGGAGTTTGAGCAATTCATGAATTTACATCACAGTAGGTAGTTACCTACATCTCAAAGCAAGGCCAACCCTGGAGTGAGGTCCAGGAGACTGGTTTAATTTTCCACTTCATGCTTGCCTTTTTTACTAGAACTCATAAGGTTTGTTTACTCATCCACTTTCACAGACTATTAATCATGTGAAGCATTGGATACTTGTTGTTTGGATACACTCTCAAACAGAAAATTGCAAGAAAGAGCTACGGAAAAAAAAAAAAAAAAGAGAGAGAGAGAGGTGGGGGGTGCTGAAAGACTTGATTATCTTGGACCTTAGTTTATTTTGTGGAAGCTTGGAAGCTTATAACTTTACTTAAACAAACAAACAAACAAACAACTTCTTGCCCAAATGCTCATGTCTGGTCTCAGACAAAAGGTGAACATTCAAAGCAGGCGAGGAAAATCCCCACAGCCCTGTCAGCACTGAGAACAGGAAATATGTACAGTTTTCCCACCATAACAGCTTGTGATCTTCTCTTCACTTCTATAAAACTGAAAATATTTTAAATGTAATGTGTAGAATTGAACTTTGTAAAATGATTACTTGTATTTTAAATAAAAAGTCATATATACCACGTTTGCCCAGGGACCATATTTGGAGAAGCTTTGCTTAAGAAAAAAGGAAAGACTAAACATAGACACCTATAAATCATGTTGATAAGAGCAAGACCCTGAGACATGAGAGCTGTGTAAGAAAAAAAACTAATTTTTTTAATGAATGGTAGAAACAAGAAAGCGGATAGTGGCTAAACTAACTTTTAATTATCAGTACAGATTTCAAAACCTTATGCAGTCCCCCAATCCAAATATCAGTTGGTATGCCCTGGTCTCTTGGATGAGAAGTGATTGTGAACTAGGATATCTAAGAAAAAGCAACATGACTGGGCATTATCACTGGTGATGTGAAATTGAGTGATTACCTTCCTTCTTTCTCCAAATAATTAAAAGTGCACTACTCAGAGCAGAGGAACAAGATGCAAAATCTGCTGAAGAGGAACTATGCTTCAGACCTCAAAAGAAACATTTAGACTTGGCTAAGTGAAACTTTCCTGTAAAATAATAACTGTAGATAACTGCTTTGTCTGTCCACACAAAGATAGTTCCTCCTTTCATATATCTGGCCTATTGGGGAGTCATAGATGCCAGAGATAAGGGACGCTGGGAACATGATTAGATATGGTATGTATACAGAATATCTCTTTCTAAAATAAAAATTCTGATGGAACATTCTCTCTAGAAGAATTAACCAGGTAAAGACTTTCTAAAAGTATTTGATTACTGAACTGTAGTCAGCTCTTAGATACAGTTGTTGGACAGGTTTCCTGGAAATATTGTAAGCTATTTGACTCTGAAGATTTTCAAAAGTGAAAGTAGCAAGCACATTGCCTGGCAAATGATAAATGCTGAATAACTACTTGCTTAATAAATATTGGATGAACTCAATACATTCAAGACATAGTTCTAAGTGTTCCAGAGGATATAGAAGTACATAAGACTAAACCCCAGACTTCAAGAATTTTCTGACATTGTTGTGGTAGAGTGGGGTGAAAAGAGGCAGAGACATAAATAAAACAAGTTACTAACCAAAAAGCAGAAGTATGTGCTTGAATGGAAGTATAAATGAGGATTTTTAAAGGAGTTAGGACAACATTGTTAAGTTAAACACTAAAGTTTCCATGAAGAACTGGAAATTTGAGAGAGGTCTTCATAAATATGTAAGACTGCTATGCAAAACAAACAAACAAAAAGATATTCCAAGCTGGGCAACAAAGTGAGCAAAAGCTATTTGTTGAGGAAGAAAAAGTCAATCTGAATGGTATGGAGCTCAGTTTGGCTGGAGTTCTTGGCACATGAGAACACTGGAAGACAAAATTTTAAATGATGATGGCACTCTATTTAAGGAAGCGATTGATTGCCAGACTATGTATTTTGTAATTTGTTTGGCAAAAGGAAGCCATTACTGCTTTTTAAAGATCTCGTTTAAAGGAAAAAGATAACGGAAGAAATAGAGAGATAAATTAAGCAATAATTCCCTGAACTAGAGTAAAAACAATGCAATTTAAAGAATAATATGATTATGAAAAATAATGCAGTTTCAGAAGGTAGTAATAATAAGAATGTTGATTATTAAGCACTTATGTACTATACACCATGCTAAATAAATTATATAAGGTGGCTCAATTCTCACATTGACTCTCTAAGTTAGGTACTATGATTATTCTCATTTATCAATGAGAAATTAAAGAATTGGAGAAGTTTAATGATACACCCAAAGTTGCACAGCTATTAACTAAAAGAGCAAGAATTTAAACTCAAGTAAGTCTGACTCCTAAACATATGTTATTTCCCTCATAGTACACTATCTTCCCTTTAGGAACCAGTTTGGAAGTGGAAAATAAATGACAAAGAGTCAATGCCTCCAAGACTTTGAGACAACCAGGGAAAACATAGATGCACTTAACAGCAATGAAGAAGTCAGGAGTAAAAACTGGTTTGAAGTTTTGAGGGATGATGATTTTTGTATAAGATACATTGATGTTTATAGTCAAATGATTTTATTTACTGAAAGTATTTCATTTAATAAATACTGAGCACTTACTTGTGTTTTCCACAGTCCTTGGTGCTGTTTTAAGGCAAGTAACAAAATATATAAGAAAATATATATAAATATATATAAATATATAAATATAAATATATATATATATATAACAAAATATATAACAAAACATACAAGAATCCTTGTTCTCTTGGACTTTGCATTTTAGTAGGGAAAATATATGAAAAGAAAATAAGTAATAATCAAAGAGTATGTTAGTTATAACTGGAAATGAGTAAAATAAATACTAAAGGGAGATAGGAAGTGTTAGAGGTGAGCTGCTGTTTTAAACAGGAAAATAAGGGAAAGAAAGCCTCATGAAAAGGTTCCACTTGGGTAAAGATCTGAAGGAGGCAAGGAAGTAAAGCACATACATAACTATGTTAAAGCATTTCAGGCACAGGAAACTGCCAATTCAAATGCTTTGAGACGAAAATATTATTGGTCTGTTTACCTCACAGCGAGAATGATAGAGTTGCTGGAGCAGGGTTCAAAGGGGAGAATCATAGAAGGTGAGGTCAAAAGAGTAACCAGGACCCAGATCCTATAGGTGAAATAGGCTGTTTGTTGTAAGGACTTTTATTTTTTTTCTCAGAGTGAGATGAAAATACATTAGAAGATTTTTTTTTTTATCAAAGACACAACATAATCTGACAAAATATGCCATATTTCATTTTATTTTACTACATATATAATGTTTATTGTAGACATTGCCAGTTCAGTTTAGACACTCAGTCGTCTCTGACTCTGTGACCCCATGAATTGCAGCAAGCTAGGCCTCCCTGTCCATCACCAACTCCCAGAGTTCACTCAGACTCACGTCTATCGAGTCAGTGATGCCATCCAGCCATCTCATCCTCTGTCGTCCCCTTCTCCTCCTGCCCCCAATCCCTCCCAGCATCAGAGTCTTTTCCAATAAGTCAACTCTTCGCATGAGGTGGCCAAAGGACTGGAGTTTCAGCTTTAGCATCATTCCTTCCAAAGAAATCCCAGGGCTGATCTCTTTCAGAGTGGACTGGTTGGATCTCCTTGTAGTCCAAGGGATTCTCAAGAGTTTTCTCCAACACCACAGTTCAAAAGCATCAATTCTTCGGCACTCAACCTTCTTCTCAGTCCAACTCTCACATCCATACATGACTACTGGAAAAACCATAGCCTTGACTAGACGGATCTTAGTCGGCAAAGTAATATCTCCGCTTTTGAATATGCTATCCAGGTGGTCATAACTTTTCTTCCAAAGAGCAAGCGTCTTTTAATTTCATGGCTGCAGTCACTATCTGCAGTGATTTTGGAGCCCAAAAAGTAAAGTCTGACACTGTTTCCACTGTTTCGCCATCGATTTCCCATGGAGTGATGGAACCAGATGCCATGATCTTAGTTTTCTGAATGTTGGTCTTTAAGCCAACTTTTCCACTCTCCAACTTCACTTTCATGAAGAGGCTCTTTAGTTCCTCTTCATTTTCTGCCATAAGGGCGGTGTCATCTGCATATCTGAGGTGATTGATATTTCTCCCGGCAATCTTGATTCCAGCTTGTGTTTCTTCCAGTCCAGCATTTCTCATAATGTGCTCTGCATATATCTTAAATAAGCAGGGTGACAATATAGAGCCTTGACGTACTCCTTTTCCTATTTGGAACCATTATACAACAGTCTATAATAATACCTATAGGTCCTATAATAGGACCTATATTTATGTCCTCATCCAGGATCAATTCCCAGAAATAAGAGCTTCAAATGCAAAAATCTGTCAATATTTTAAGATGGTAAGTATAATTAGACTGCTCTTTAGTCAATCTTGGAAACTAAAATATTCACTAGGAATGTATAAAATAGTGCATTTGTACACATCTTTGAAGGAAATGGATTTTGTATAAATAAATATTGCTTCATTTTCTTAAGTTGAATTCTGAGATGATGACAAAATGTCTAAAAGAAGAGGTGTTATATATTTGGGAAGAGAGCTACTGCTCAGGATTGACATGTAGATTTAAAAGCCATTGACTGTGATAGGAGAGGTGAATGTTCATCAGAGGTTACTAGATATATATATTTTAACTTCTGATTTCTAATCAGTGACATTAGCAGGTGATGATTTCTATATATGGGCTTCTCCAGTGGCTCAGTGAATAAAGAACCCACTTTCAATGCATTTGACACAGGAGATGCAAGTTCAACTCCTGGGTTGTGAAGATCCCCTGGAGAAGGGCATGGCAACCCACTCCAGTATTCTTGTTTGGAAAATCCCATGGACAGAGGAGCCTGATGGGATACAATCCATAGGGTTGAAGAGTTGGACACAATTAAGCATACATGCACACATGACTTTTATACATAAATAGTTAAAAGGAGGTTGAAAAACCAGGGTTTGTGATTTTTTGGTCTTCCACCTATTTTTGCCTGCCACATAATCAAAGTCACTACCTGTGAAAATATTTCAAAGATATATTTCAGTTTGGGGGCTAAACAATCTAATTTTAACCACTCTTTCAGCATCAACTTTTATTCTTACAGTCATGCTTCTCTGTGTTTTATGACACCATCTCTCTATTTCCTTCTATGAGACATCTGAAGTATTTAACCTCATCAATCTGCATGCCTAGTTCATATAATTCATCAGGATATTTAATTAAAGTATGCACCATATCTTGAACAAAATGTGCTGTTCTACTTACCAGGCAATTGAGGCAAATAATAACAATAATAATTCCTTCAGGGGCTGAATCAAACCTACTTCAAGCCACATGGATCTGATAATCCAAAGCAGGATGTTTTATAATTCCTATTTCATTTCTGTTCTTCCCTCATATCTTTAAATTCAGTTACATCCTCCCGGATTTCAGCAGCCTTGAGGTAACTATTCATGCCCCTAAGCTAAATTTTGTTTTAGAACAAAGATCGTGGACCTAACTGGGTCAACTTTCTGGAAATTTTGTATCTTTGTACTGGTGTTATCTTGCATAATTGAAAAGTGTCTTAATAACCCATGTTAACGGAAGTATTTAAAGAGAGGCTAGCTGCCCACTTATTTTCAGACATCTGGGAAATATTTGAACCAAATCAGTGGCCTCTAAATGATGGCTTAAGGACAATGCTGGGTTGGCTATATCTTAATCATATAGAGACCTTTTAAAAATACAAATTCCAGGCATTAAATACTGACTCAGAATTTCTGGGGGAAACACCGGGAAGTCTAAGGAAAGCTATATATATATTTTCTTTTTAAACTTCCCCAGGTGAGTCTGACAATCAGTAATGTGGTCTACATCAGAGCCTCTCAAATGTTAACATGCCTAAGAATCACTTGTGGTTCTTAAATTGCTGATTGTTATGCAGCAGGTCCCAGGTGTGACTTGAGATTCCTCTGCATTTCTAATAAACTTTTAAGTAATGCTGATTCATATATCATATTTTGAGTATTAAGGAGCTAGATTACATCTCAGATTCCTTCTAGCTATACTCTCTTGTGATTCTAACGTGCCTTATGGAACTTGTATCTATTACCCTTACTCATGTCAGAGCTTTCCATTAATGGTAATATATTTTTCTACACATAAGCTTTCTTTGTTTTTGCAAAAACAAGATTTTTAAAATTTAATTTTAATTTTAATTAAATTAAAAATTTAATTAATTTTAAAAAATTTATTATTTTTGCAAGACAATAATTGGCTTACTTTTTTTTTAAAATTTGCAGTTCTGACTTTGTTTTCAACACATAACTGAGAAAATCCCAGGAAGCTGACCCATCCAAGTCAATCATCTCTGAAGAGTTGTAGACACACTGAGTACTAGAGTCAACCTTTCTTCTATGTGAGCCAAAAAAGAGAAAAACAACCTGCCAAACACCAGTAAAGAGATGACTACCATCGTATGGGAATTTGAAGAGCTTCTATATGGCACATTCATGATCCAAATGGGAGAGGATCAGTCATCATGATGTCTCAGAAGGCCTTTTAACTGAGTAACAAGAAGGGGAAATTATAACAGCTTGTCATATGTGCTTGCACATTAGACTTCCATGTAGTTAATGTAGATAAATTCAAAGCAAACATGCAGATAGTTCTTTGAAAAGCCCCCAAATCATGTCTAGAAGCTCTGACCAATGCAATAAAAAGGAGGTTATTCTATATTCAGTTTCTCCAGCCCATCGATGATCAATCTTTCAGAAAGAGCAGCAGTAGATTGCAAATTTAGATTTTTAACCACCATTTAGCAAAGGCAGCTTCTCTAGAAACAAGCATGACTGCTAATGATACATGTTATGAGATCAATAGAGACAATACAGATTTCCGATACTTCATCTATGCTGTGACATACACTGTCATTCTTGTGCCAGGTCTCATAGGGAACATATTAGCCTTGTGGGTATTTTATGGTTATATGAAAGAAACCAAACGGGCTGTGATATTCATGATAAACCTGGCCATTGCTGACTTACTACAAGTCCTCTCCTTGCCCCTGAGGATCTTTTACTATTTGAATCATGACTGGCCATTCGGGTCTGGCCTCTGCATGTTTTGTTTCTATCTGAAGTATGTCAACATGTATGCAAGCATCTACTTCTTGGTCTGCATCAGTGTGCGAAGATTTTGGTTTCTCTTGTACCCCTTTCGCTTCCATGACTGTAAACAGAAGTATGACCTATACATCAGCATTTCTGGCTGGTTGATAATCTGCCTTGCCTGTCTGCTATTTCCTCTCCTCAGAAGAAATGATGACACCCCTAGCCACAGAACCAAATGCTTTGTGGATCTTCCTACCAGGAATGTCAATCTAGCTCAGTCTGTTGTCATGATGACCATTGGCGAGTTGATTGGGTTTATCACTCCTCTTCTGATCGTCCTGTTTTGCACCTGGAAAACAGTTTTATCATTGCAAGATAAATATCCTGTTGCACAAGACCTTGGAGAGAAAAAGAAAGCCTTGAAGATGATTCTAACCTGTGCAGGAGTTTTCCTAATTTGCTTTGCACCTTATCACTTCAGTTTTCCTTTAGATTTCCTGGTCAAGTCCAATGAAATTAAAAGCTGCCTAGCCAGAAGGGTGATTCTAATATTTCATTCTGTTGCCTTGTGTCTTGCTAGTCTGAATTCCTGCCTTGACCCAATCATATACTACTTTACCACTGATGAGTTCAGAAGACGGCTTTCAAGGCAAGATTTGCATGATAACATAAAACTCCATGCAAAATCACTTGTGAGCAACCATACCACATCTATCTTGTCAACTGAATTATGTTAAATTAAAAAAAAATGGATGTGGGCTGAAGTATATTATTACATATTTGTAATACTCCTAGCTACTGGGAAGTAATCACAGCAAGCACTCAAAGCTTTTCAGTTATGCTCTATCTTATCTATATGAAGATTTCACGTTTTCATAACACAATCTATTTAGAGCATTATATTCCACTATCATCAATGTTGAGATGTCCTTGTAGTAATTTATCATCAAGTCTTTAAGATTTAAGCTCTAAAATTTCAGTGACATACTATATGCACATGCTTTCAGCAGGAGTCAGTAGTTTTATCTATGAACCTAAGACACAGAGAGACAATTAACTTGAACTCATTTTAAGCACTTGGTTTTGTTACAATGGATACTGAATTTCTTTGTACTTAGAAACAATATAGTTGTCTATTTATACTAGTAATCACAGTTTATATCCCAATATCATGTTTTAGTTGTCTTTAAGTAGGATAGGTAATATATTATTTTGTGAAATAGTGTTATAAACACAGACCATTTTGATCTCCTATATGTGATTATACTCATGAGTTTGAAGACTCAAATAGCTATTTCCTTCATTTAAGTATCAGTATGAAAAAGCATCTATCACATCTATTAATAGAATGAAAATCTGAACTCAGGCCTCTGATATGTTTAAAATAAGAACAAGAAACTAATTCACATACTGTCTATGACTGTATAAATTGCCATATTTAATCTATCCAGGACAGGTAGCTTGTCAAAGTTCATATAATGTGACCCACATTGTCTTTAAAGGTCCAGGAGAAAGCAGATATGTGATAGCCACAGTTCTGATTCTCTTAAACTATTTCCAGACTGCACCTTTGAAGGTGTATATATCTTTCAAATAAAGAAAGTGTCCACTATGCTTCTAGAGTGACACTGAGGTACCTGAGAGGTTACTGCACTTTCTGAGCCTATACAAGAAGCAGTGAACTAAATTTAGACAAGAGCAAAAAGATAAAAGTTATTTTTTACTTTTAAGTGGCAACTATTAGGCTGCATTCACAAGCCAGAGTAAGGTCTAGAGGCAGCCAGGCATGTAGACTCTAGAGTCCTCAGTAACATTTTTGATCCAGCTTTGCTCCAGTCATACTATTCTAAGGCCAATACAGCCTCTTCCAAGGCAGCTGGGAGAGTCAACTTAACTGGCAACATTGGGCACCTATGGAAACCCTTTGCCTACTAATACCCGTTTAGATCTAGTATGCAAGAAACAGACACAGAATATGAGTAACAATTAAACCTGAGGTCATAAATATTAGAATACATTGAAAAATATTTTGGCAAACAGCTCTAACTTTTAAAACATGCTTTAACTAAAATCTGTGAGGTATATAACACACAGATAATTCTGGCCTGGAAGGAACGTGAAAATCAAAGAAGAGCTCCATCATATTTACAGGAAAGGAGTTATTTTAGACACACAGTTATGATATTAATGCGTTTGGGGGGATTAGCGAAATCAAAATGAATTTTAATATCTTAGATGAATGGAAAACTTTCTAATGTTTTCTCTAGACTAGTGTTGATTTCCTTGTATTTTGTTATTAAAATATTATCCTGTTAGAAGACTGACTTTTTACTGCTAGCAATAATGTATGTGCCTATCTCCTAATTGTTCATGGTAAGGTACATATTTTGATGTGTTAAATGAGTTCTAAAAGAGTGGTGAATTGTGCTTTAAAATGAGTAACTGTAACTATGTCTAGTCTATTTGCTTTAAAGTGATTTGTGTTTGACCATAATTTAGTGTTGTAATGGGATCAGAAGTAATAATTTTGTGTATACTTGTAATGAGAGACTTGTCTACATAATATATATTTACTAGTTTCTATATTATCATAAACTACACTTTTAGGATCATTTGGGGGAGGCCTGTGATTTAATTTCATTAATGTATTAATTTCACTTTAAACATACCTGTTATCTTAAAGAGGAAAAAATATTTCCAGGAGATTACTGAACTTCTTAGAGGAAATGTTGAGGTTAGAGCCCATTTATGAAGCAGTCCAGGAGTCCTTGAAAATTATTTATGTCATTTGAGAAAAGTACACAGAGAACAAGTGTCCAGTATTCTTATGCTGCTTAGCTAAGAACCACCCTTTCTCTTCAGGTTTGCCCATCTAATTTTGTATTTAATGTTGTGATTTACTTTATTAACCCCTTTTCACCATGAATATGCTTTGTCTTCTATTCCCTTGATCTAGTCAGTAACTGATCAGTCTATTCACACTAAGGTACTAAGGACTGATGTTAGCTTAATATTAATTTGCCTAGGAATATCTGAATTCTAGGCCTTAGGGATGAATTTTATCTCAAAGTGTAAGTATTTTGTTTTAATTGAGTGATCAAAAACACTGAAACAGACTAGAAAGAATGATATTTTGAAGAAAGTGGGTCTTACAGCAGTGCCTTTCAGATTACAAATGGTAAGTAAACACCTACTTTACTTACCATGATGGGATGCTATATATATATATAGCACATATATATATATATATATGTATATATATATATATGTGTGTGTATATATATATACACACACACACATACATGCATATGTACAAATACCTATTTATTATACTAATACTTGGCCTATACTAGGTTTAGGCCAGAGCAAAAAGATACAAGTTATGTTTTACTTTTAAGTGGCAACTATCAGGCTACATTCACAAGTCAGAGTAAGGTTTAGAGGCAGCCAGGCATGTAGACTCTAGAGTCCTCAGTAATTTTTTTGGTTCAGTTTTGCTCCAGGCATACTATTCTAAGGCCAATACAGACTCCCCCAAGGCAGCTGGGACTGATTGGAGTGATTCCCATGTCATTATTATTCTCATTATTGTTATTATTATTATGTTCAAACGGTGTATACATTTTCATTGTCACTTGGATAAGCAACTAATTCTATTAATCTGTGATTCCATGAAAAGGACCCATCTGCCTTATGGACAACAGAACAAACTATGTTGGTCTGAAAGGGTTCATAAGTGGAACTCTTGTGCAACTTCGTTTTTATGTCATCTTTTCGCTTTTATTCCCAATATACTGTGAAAATGTTGCTTTGTAACATATTTATATTTATAATTTATAATACACATCTTCATAATAAAGATGATCTTTGTATTTGCATAAAAATTTCTGTCTCCAGAATTCCATGTATATATAGCCAGTTTTTCAGCAAACTGATGTAATTGAGAATCTTTGTCAGTGTTCTCACCTACATGGATAGTAAGTTCTCTGAGTCTCTACTCTCCCTTTCTTTCTGGAGCGTTGCATGTTATTCTCAAATGGAAAGATAAACCACTTCCCCAATCTACCTTACACTTGCCCTCCACTCTTCCCATAAACAGAATCTTTACTATCCACACTCTGCTAAGATTATTCCCCATCCTCACTTGTTGACTAAGTTATTCTAATGACTTAAATACTTGTACTTGTTAGAGTATAGTCTTTTGGGAAGAAAAGGAGATGAGGGGAAAGAAGGAATGTTTTTTATTTAGTCTTAAGAGTTTTTGAGACCCAATATTTTGATTTTCTGTATAGTTTAGCAGAGGAAAAGCTGTCATTCACTGTATCATTCTGCTCTTAGTAAAACATATTTCCATAAACATAATGAAATAAAACAAAAAGTGAAGTCAGGACAATTGTCTCTGTCTCTCCTCTCATCCTAGTTTTCTTTCTTCCACTTTAGCAACTCTTTCATCTCACTATATTCCTAGTGCTTTCAGGAGGCCCAAGTGTCTTCTGAAATAACAAAGTTGTTATAAATTACACATTTTGACTGCTGCAGAAAAGTTTTCCTAGGAAGTGGTAAAGGATTTCTTAAGAAGAAATTTCTGATATTTTGGTAGACTTCAAGAACATAATGGGATTTAAATATGGGATTTGCCCACACTTTAAATGTCCTCAAATAAAGTGCATTCCCCCTATGTGCCTTCCTGACGCCAATTCAGAAGTGACCCCACTGTTGTCACTGTATTATATTTTGAGGGGAAAAAAGTAAAAGATAAATTCTCAAGTAAGTATGGCTCTTTCAACTTATTTATTCCTCAACAATTAAAGGATGTGATGTGTGTTTGAGGGGTGTGAGGTGAGCTATAACTTTCTTGAACACAGACAATTTCTTCAGCAGTACTTCCTCAGTCTTAACCACTTACTTGATTTTTCCAAGACCATATTTCTTATACTTTTTGTTGGCTAGGTTCTCTTCATCTAACTCCTTACTGAAAATTTTCTGATTCATCTATAGGCATAGCCCTTATTTAAGGGCTTAAATTTGCCTTCTTGGATATCTTCGAGGAATAATAGAAAAACTGCTCCTTCGTAGGGGTGGGCTGTAATTAGGCCTATCACTCTCACCCCTGTATCTTCCTCTCAGCTTTGCTTCTGAAGCTCCTGCAAAACAAAAAGAAGATATTGGAGTACCAGCAGAGACTCTAAGGTCAAGAGTGAGTGGAATAATATATCCAAAACGTTGAAAGATAGAAATTGCCAACAAAGAAAACTTTATCTGGCAATGATATCTTTCAGATAAGAGGAAGAAATAAATGTTTCCCCAGACAGACAATTGCTGACGGAGTACACTACCACTAGACTTGCCTAGCAAGAAATGTTGAAAATTCTTCAAGGTGAAATGAAAAAAAACACTAATCAGTGACAGGAAAACCTGTGAAAGTACATGACACATGGGTAAAGATGAAAGTCAAATCCAGAAAGCCATAACTCTATATTAGGATGTTGTATTAATTACTCAATTATAGTAAAAAAAAAAAAAGAAGGAAGAGTAGAAAAAATAACTATGACTACAAAAATTGCATTATAAGCAAATATGTGGCATAAAAAGAAGTAAATTGTTACATCAATTATATAAAAAAGAAGAATAAAAGGGTAGAGCTTTTATAGGCATGCAAAGATTGCTATTAACTGAAAATGGACTACTCAGAAACCTAGAATAGATCTACAAAAGACAAAGAGAGAGGGGAAACAAAGAACACCACCATGGAAACTAACCAATTTATGAAAGTATGTAAAGACACAGAGAAAACAAAACAATGGAAATACAAAATAGTCAGAAAGTTATTAATAAGATGTTATAAATATGTTCTTACTTAGGAATAATTAGTATAAATATAAATGGATTGAACTTATCAATCAAAAGGTACTGGATGGGTGTAAAAAAGAAAAACAAGACCCAACTATATACTGTCTAAAAGAGGCCCATTTCAGATGTAAGAACACACATAAACTTGAAGTGAAGAGATGAAAAAAAAATATGAAAGTGGAAACCAGAAGAAAGTGGGGTAGCTATACTTATATCAGACAAAACTGAGTTTAATAAAGAAAGGATATGATACAGAGAAGTTAAGATATGCTTCATTAAAAGAATTAATGCATCAAGAAGATGTAACAATCATAAATACGTGCAAACCAAACATTGAGGTACCTAAATACTTTAAGTAAACACCAATAGCTCTGAAGAGATAAATAGTAATGCAATAATAGCAGGGGGTTTAATTCGTTGTTATTTAGTCCCTAAGTCGTGGCCAACTCTTTTGCAACCCCATGAACTGTAGCCCACCAGGCTCTTCTGTCCATGGGATTTCCCAAGGAAAAATACTGGAGTGAGTTGTCATTATCTTTTCCAAGGTATCTTACCAACCCAGGGATCAAATCTGCATTGGCAGGCAGATTTTTTTACCACTGAACCACCAGGGAAGCCAGGAAACTTTAATACCCCACTTTCAAAAATGGTCTAATCATCCATAGAGGAAATCAAGAAAGAAACAATGGATTTAAACCATACATTATAGCAAGTGAACCTAAAAGACATTTATACAATATTCCATCCAACAACAGGAGAATGCATAATCTTCTCAAGTACACACAAGACATTCTCAGGTATAGATCATATAAGACATAAAATAAATCTTAGCAAATGTAAAAAATTGAAATAATAATATTTAGTATCTCATTTGACCACACATTTTTAATATGAAACCAGATATTAACAGGAAAATGGAAAGAGAAAATCTACAAATATGTAGAAACAAAGCAACACACTTCAGAACAACCAATGGGTCAAAGCAATAAAAATGAAAATCAAGGAATATCTAAAGCCATTTGAAAATAGAAACACAAATGACCAAAACCTATGGGACACTGCAAAAGCAGTTCTGAGAGGAAAGTTTATAGTGGCAAATGTATATATTAAGAAATTAGAAATATCACAAATAAAAAACCTAAAACTGTACTTCAAGGAATTAATAAAATTAGAGCAAAGCAAACTCAAAGTTAGGAAAGAGAAGGAAACAATAAAGATTGCAGTATAAAATAACAAAATGAAGATTAAGAAAAAGAGAGAGAGAGAGACAGAGAACATCAATGAAACCAAGAGTAGATTTTTCAAACAAATAAATAAAGTTGACAAACCTTTAGTGAGATTAAAAAATGAAGAGTGAAGATTCAAATGAATACAATTAGATATAAAAGAGGAGAAACCATAGCTAACCACACAGAAATACATAAGCTTATGAGACTACTATGAAAAAATATATGTCATCAAAGTAAAAAAAAAATAGATAACATGGAAGAAATGGATGATTCCTTAGAATCATAAGGTCCATCAAAACTGAACTAGGAAGAAACAATATAAACAGACCGTACAATATTTGTCCAGTACACAAGGAATTGAGTCAGTAATCAAAAACTTTGAAATATGAGCAACAATGTGTCAACAAATAGGCTCACCTAGGAGAAATTGAAAAATTCTTAAAAACATACAACTTATAAGATTGAATCAGGAAGAAATAGAAAATCTGAATCCACCATTTGCTACTAAGGAGTTTGAATCAGTAAACAAGTCTCTCAGAAAACAGCAGAATCATATTGCTTCAAAGATGAATTTTAACAAACTTATAAAGAAGAATTAACACCAATATTTCTTAAAGTATTCCAAAAAAGGATCATAGAGAATGAAACACTCCCAAACTCATCTTATGATTTCAGCATTATCTTGCTATCAAAACCAGAACATTACTAGAAACAAAAATTATGGGTCAATATCCCTGGAAAATATAGATGGAAAATTTTTCAATAAAATACTAACAAATTGAATTCAGTAGGGCATTAAAAAGATCATTCACCATCATCAAGTGGGACTTATCCCAGAGATGCAAGTATGCATCAATATATACAAATCAAGAAATGGGCCAAAGAACTAAACAGACATTTCTTCAAAGAAGACATACAGATGGCTAACAAACACATGAAAAAGTGCTCAACATCACTCATTATCAGAGGAAAGCAAATCAAATCCACAATGAAGTACCATCTCACGCTGGTCAGAATGGCTGCTATCAGAAAGTCTACAAACAATAAATGCTGGAGAGGGTGTGGAGAAAAAGGAACCCTGTTACACTGTTGGTGGGAATGCAAACTAGTACAGCCACTATGGAGAATAGTGTGGAGATTCTTTAAAAAACTGGAAGGATGGTACGGGGAAGGAGGAGGGAGGGGGGTTCAGGATGGGGAACACGTGTATGCCCATGGCGGATTCAAGTTGATGTGTTGCAGAACCAATACAAAATTGTAAAGTAATATATATATACATATATATATATATATATATATGTATATATATATATATATATTCTTTACTACAACAGTGGTCAAATTTTGACTTTAAGACCCCTTTCATTTATTAAAAATTATTGAAGATGTCAAAGCACATTTATGTAGATTATGCCTATTGTTATTTACTCATTTAGAAATTAAAACTGAGAAACTTTTGAAATGTTTAATTTACTAAAATTAAAAAAAAAACAGATTGCATGTTAAAAAAAATGGCAATGACGACCCTGTATGCAAGACAGGGAAAGAGACACAGATGTGTATAACGGACTTTTGGACTCAGAGGGAGAGGGAGAGGGTGGGATGATTTGGGAGAATGACATTCTAACATGTATACTATCATGTGAATTGAATCGCCAGTCTATGTCTGACGCAGGATGCAGCATGCTTGGGGCTGGTGCATGGGGATGACCCAGAAAGTTGTTATGGGGAGGGAGGTGGGAGGGGGGTTCATGTTTGGGAATGCATGTAAGAATTAAAGATTTTAAAATTTAAAAAATAAAAAACTAAAATTAAAAAAAAAATAAATAAATAAATAAATAAAAAAACCAAAAACTGGAAATAGACCTGCCATATGACCCAGCAATTCCACTGCTGGGCATACACACTGAGGAAACCAGAATTGAAAGAGACACGTGTACCTCAATGTTCATCACAGCACTGTTTATAATAGCCAGGACATGGAAGCAACTTAGATGTCCATTGACAGACGAATGGATAAGAAAGCTGTGGTACATATACACAATGGAATATTACTCAGCTATTTAAAATAATGCATTTGAATCATAGGTTCTAATGAGGTGAATGAAATTGGAGCCTATTATACAGAACGAAGTAAGTCAGAAAGAAAAACACCAATACAGTATAATAACACATATATATGGAATTTGGAAAGATGGTAATGATGACCCTATATGTGAGACAGTAAAAGAGACACAGATACAAAGAACAGACTTTTGGACTCTGTAGGAGAAGGCAAGTGTGAGATTATTTGAGAGAATAGCATTGAAACATGTATTTTATCACATGTAAAATAGATCCCCAGTCCAGATTTGATGCATGAGACAGGGTGCCCAGAGCTGGTGCACTGGAATGACCCTGAGGGATGGGATGGGGGGGCAGGTGGGAAGCAAGGTCAGGATATGGGACACATGTACACCCATGGCTGATTCATGTGAATGTATGGCCAAAACCACCACAATATTGTAAAGTAATTAGCCTCCAATTAAAAAACAAACAAACAAAACAGACGTGGCCCATCCCAGAGCTGGCGTCTAATGAAGGAAATCAATAGAAAATTATATATATATATATATATATATATATATATATATACACATATATGCAAATCAATTAATATTTCACTTTAACAGAATGAGTCATATGATAATCTCAATAGATGCAAAAAAGTCTTTCAACAAAATTCAACATCCATTCATCTTAAATTTGGCATAGAAGGAGCATAGCTCAATAGAATAAAGACCTTATATTACAAGTGCACAGCTAACATCATACTCAATGGTGAAAGATTGAGAACTTTTCCTATAAGATCAAATACAAAACAGTGGTGCATATTCTCACCACACCTACTCAACACAATATCAAAAGCCTTAGCTGGGAAAATCATAGAAGAAAAAAGAAATAAAAGGCATCAAAATTTGAAGTAAAGTAAAATATTCTCTATTGGCAATCATATATATATATATATATATATATATATTTACAATAGCACCAAAAGTACTCAGAAATATATTTACCTAAGGAGGTAAAATATCACTAATCTAAAAACTACAAGACATTGAAGAAAACACAAAGAAAGGGAACAATACCCAGGTCCAGGGATTGGAGGAATTAATAAGGCATCTATTATTCCAATGCAATGCTTATCAAGATTCCAATTAAATATTTATAGAATTAGAAAATTTAAAAAATAACTCCTAACATTTATGTGGAATGACAAAGAACCCTGAATAGCTAAGGAAATTCTGAGAAAAGAACAAGGCAGGTGTCATCACACTTACAGATTTGAAACTATACTCTTCAGGTATAGTCATCAAAAGAGTATGGTACTAATCTAAAACAGAAAAATAGATGAGTGTAACAGAATCAAGAGCACAGAAATAAATCCAACTATATACAGTCAACTGATATTTGACAGGAAAGTTGAGAATACACTTTGGAAAAAAAAATGATAGTCTTTTCATTAATTGGTCCTGGGATATTCACATGTATAAGAATGAAACAGGACCAATAACTTACAGCACTTGCAAAAATTAACTAAAATGTATAAAAGAATTAAATGTAAGACCTGAAACAACAAGATGGCTTGAAAAACCAGAAATAAAGCTCTCTGACCTGGGTCTTGTAATGTTTTTTATGACACGTAATATAGAAGCAATAAAATAAAAATAAACAACTGGGGTTACACTAAACTAAGAAGATTATGCACAGCAAAAGTGATCATCAACAAACTGAAAAAAGAAATTGCAGAATGGAAAAAAAATATTTGCAAACCACATAGCTGATAAGGGGTTAATATACAAAATACATAAAGAATACATACAACAAAAAACTAGCAAAAAAAAAAGCAGACAAAAAATATCTCAATTAAAAAAAAAATAGAGCTAAGAACCTGAGTAGGTATTTCTCCAAAGAAGATATATGAAATGCTATTAGGAACATAAAACGATGCTCAACATTACTAGTCATTCAGTTCCGTTCAGTTCAGTTCAGTCGCTCAGAGTGTCCAACTCTTTCTGATCCCATGAATCGCAGCACACCAGGCCTCCCTGTCCATCATTAACTCCAGGAGTTTACTCAAACTCACATACATTGACTCCAGTGATGCCGTCTTCCACCCTCTGTCATCCCCTTATCCTCCTGCCCCCAATCCCTCCTAGCATCAGCGTCTTTTCCAATGAGTCAACTCTTCGCATGAGGTGGCCTCATTAGGACAAAGGAAATTAAAATCATAATGAGATATCACCTCAGTCTTGTTAGAATGGCCTTCATTAAATGGACAAGAGAAAATAAATGCTGGCATGGATGTGGAGAAAAGGGAACACATGTGCACTATTAGTGAAATTGTAAGTTGGTACAGTCACTATGGAAAATAGTACAAAGGATCCTAAAAAACATACAAACAAACAAACCGAAAACAGAACTTTTATATGATATGATCTGGCAATTCTATTTCTTAGAATATATCCAATGAAGATAAAATAGTGTCTCAAAAAGATACCTGCACTCTCATGTTAATAGCAGCATTACTTACAATAACCAAGACAAGGAAATAACCTGTGTCCACTGAAGTGTATACTGATAAAGATGTTGCTTTATATATGTGTAAAAATTAATACCACTATTTTTCAAAGTCTTCCAAAAAGTTGAACAGGAAGAAACACTTCCAAAATCATTCTATGGGGTCAGTATTACCCAGATAACAAAACCAGATAATGACACTAAAGGAAATGAAGACTATAGACCAAGATCATTGATGAACACAGATGAAAAAATTCTTAATAAAATATCAGCAAACCAAATTTAAGAACTCATTGAAAGAATTATACACCATGACTAATAGCAAATGCGATACACCACATCAGTAGAATGAAAGACAAATTTAATGTGTTAATCTCAAAAGATGCAGAAAAAATTTGACAGAATATACAATTGTTTTATGATAAATATTCTCAACAGATTGGGTAGAGAAAGGACACATCCTAACACAATAAAGATCATAAACTACGAACACATAGCTAACATTATATTCAGTGGAGAAAATTGAAACTATTTTCTCTAAGATCTGGAGCAAGATAAAGGTGCCTTCTCCCTCCATTTTATTCAACATAGTACTAGAAATCCATGCTAGAGCAATCAGCTAAGATAAATAAATATTCAGTTCAGTACAGTTCAGTCTCTCAGTCGTGTCTGACTCTTTGCGACCCCATGAATTGCAGCACGCTAGGCCTCCCTGTCCATCACCAAATCCCGGAGTTCACTCAGACTCACGTCCGTCGAGTCAGTGATGTCATCCATCCATCTCATCCTCTGTCGTCCCCTTCTCCTCCTGCCCCCAATCCCTCCCAGCATCAGAGTCTTTTCCAATTAGTCAATTCTTCGCATGAGGTGGCCAAAGTACTGGAGTGTCATCTTTAGCATCATTCATTCCAAAGAAATCCCAGGGCTAATCTCCTTCAGAATGGACTGGTTGGATCTCCTTGAAGTCAAGAGTCTTCTTCAATACCACAGTTCAAAAGCATCAATTCTTCGGTGTTCAGCTTTCTTCACAGTCCAACTCTCACATCCATACATGATCACAAGGAAAATCATAGCCTTGACTAGACAGAACTTAGTCAGCAAAGTAATATCTCTGCTTTTGAATATGCTATCTAGGTTGATCATAACTTTTCTTCCACGGAGCAAGCATCATTTAATTTCATGGCTGCATTCACTATCAGCAGTGATTTTGGAGCCCCCCAAAATAAAGTCTGACAGTTTCCCCTGTTTCCCCATCTATTTCCCATGAAGTGATGCCATGATCTTAGTTTTCTGAATGTTGAGCTTTAGCCAACGTTTTCACACTCCTCTTTCACTTTCATCAAGAGGCTTTTTAGTTCCTCTTCACTTTCTGCCATAAGGGTGGTGTCATTTACATATCTGAGGCTATTGATATTTCTCCCAGCAATCTTGATTCCAGCTTGTGTTTCTTCCAGTCCAGTGTTTCTCATGATGTACTCTGCATATAAGTGAAATAAGCAGGGTGACAATATACAGCCTTGGCATACACCATTTCCTATTTGGAACCAGTCTGTTGTTCCATGTCCAGTTCTAACTGTTGCTTCCTGATCTGCATACAGATTTCTCAAGAGGCAGGTCAGGTGGTCTGGTATTCCCATCTCTTTCAGAATTTTCCACAGTTTATTGTGATCCACACAGTCAAAGGTTTTGGCACAGCCAATAAAGCAGAAATAGATGACTTTCTGGAACTCTCTTGTTTTTTTTTGATGATCCAGCGGATGTTGGCAATTTGATCTCTGGTTACTCTGTCTTTTCTAAAACCAGCTGGAACATCAGGAAGTTCATGGTTCACGTATTGCTGAAGCCTGGCTTGGAGAATTTTGAGCATTACTTTACTAGCATGTGAGATGAGTGCAATTGTACAGTAGTCTGAGCATTCTTTGGCATTGCCTTTCTTTGGGATTGCTATGAAAACTGAACTTTTCCAGTCCTGTGGCCACTGCTGAGTTTTCCAAATTTGCTGGCATATTGAATGCAGCACTTTCACAGCAGCATCTTTCAGGATTTGAAACAGCTCAACTGGAATTCCATCACCTCCAGTAGCTTTGCTCATAGTGATTCTTTCTAAGGCCCACTTGACTTCACATTCCAGAACATCTGGCTCTAGGTGAGTTATCACATCATCGTGATTATCTGGGTCATGAAGATCTTTTTTGTACAGTTCTTCTGTGCATTCTTGCCACCTCTTCTTAATATCTTCTGCTTCTGTTAAACCCATACCATTTCAGTCTTTTATCGAGCCCATCTTTGCATGAAATGTTCCCTTGATGTCTCTAATTTCCTTGAAGAGATCTCTAGTCTTTCCCATTCTGTTCTTTTCCTCTATTTCTTTCCATTGATCGCTGAATAAGACTTTCTTATCTCTTCTTGCTCTTCTTTGGAACTCTGCATTCAGATGCTTATATCTTTCCTTTTCTCCTTTGTTTTTCTCCTCTCTTCTTTTCACAGCTATTTGTAAGGCCTCCCCAGACAGCCATTTTTCTTTTTTGCATTTCTGTTCCATGGGGATGGTCTTGATCCCTGTCTCCTGTACAATGTCACGAACCTCATTCCATAGTTCATCAGGCACTCTATAAGATCTAGGCCCTTAAATGTATTTCTCACTTCCACTTTATAATCATAAGGGATTTGATTTAGGTCATACCTGAATGGTCTAGTGGTTTTCCCTACTTTCTTCAATTTAAGTCTGAATTTGGTAATAAGGAGTTCATGATTTGAGCCACAGTCAGCTCATGGTCTTGTTTTGTTTACTGTATAGAGCTTCTCCATCTTTGGCTGCAAAGAATAGAATCAATCTGATTTTGGTGTTGACCATCTGGTGATGTCCATGTGTAGAGTCTTCTCTTGTGTTGTTGGAAGAGGCTGTTTTCTATGACCAGTGCATTTTCTTGGCAAAACTCTATTAGTCTTTGCCTTGCTTCATTCCGCATTCCAAGGTCAAATTTGCCTGTTACTCCAGGTGTTTCTTGACTTCCTACTTTTTTGTTCCAGTCCCCTATAATGAAAAGGACATCTTTTTTGGGTGTTGTTTATAATAGGTCTTGTAGGTCTTCTTAGAACCATTCAACTTCAGCTTCCTCAGCGTTACTGGTTGGGACATAGACTTGGATTACTCTGATATTGAATGGCTTGCCTCAGAAACAAACAGAGATCATTCTGTCATTTTTGAGATTGCATCCAAGTACTGCATTTCAGACTCCTTTGTTGACCATGACTGCTACTCCATTTCTTCTGAGGGATTCCTGCCTGCAGTAATAGATATAATGGTCATCTGAGTTAAATTCACTCATTGCAGTCCATTTTAGTTCGCTCATTCCTAGAATGTCGACATTCACTCTTGCCATCTCTTGTTTGAGTCTTTCCAATTTGCCTTTATTTATGGACCTAACATTCCAGGTTCCTATGCAATATTGCTCTTTATAGCATTGGACTTTGCTTCTATCACCAGTCACATCCACAGCTATATATTGTTTTTGCTTTTGCTCCATCCCTTCATTCTTTCTGGAGTTATTTCCCCACTGATCTCCAGTAGCGTATTGGGCACCTACTGACCTGGGGAGTTCCTCTTTCAGTATCCTATCATTTTGCCTTTTCATACTGTTCATGGGGTTCTCAAGGCAAGAATACTGAAGTGGTTTGCCATTCCCTTCTCCAGTGCACCACGTTATAAAAGGCATTTGAACTGGAAAGAAAGAAGCAAAATGTCACTATTGCTAATGATATGACTTTATGTTGAATATCCCTAAATATCAACTAAAAGCATATTGGATATAAACAATGGATTTTTGCAAACTTGCAGGATATAAAATCAATACACAGAAAATAGGTGATTGTGGAAAGAGTGTCGGACTTCATTTTGGGGGGCTCCAAAATCACTGCAGATGGTGATTGCAGCCATGAAATTAACAGACACATACTCCTTGGAAGGTAAGTTATGACCATCCTAGGTAGCATATTAAAAACAGAGACATTACTTTGCCAGCAAAAGTCCATCTAGTCAAGGCTATGGTTTTTCCAGTGGTCATGTACGGATATGAGAGTTGGACTGTGGAGAAAGCTGAGTGCCGAAGAATTGATGATTTTTTTAAAAAAAATTAAATTTATTTATTTTAATTGGAGGCTAATTACTTTACAGTATTGTATTGGTTTTGCCATACATCAATATGAATCTGCCACTGGTGTACATGTGTTCCCAATCCTGAACCCCCCTCCCACCTCCCTCCCCATACCATCCCTCTTGGTCATCCCAATGCACCAGCCCCAAGCATCCTGTATCCTGCATAGCACCTAGACTGGCGGTTCATTTCTTATATGACTTTTGAGAGTCCCTTGGACTATAAGGAGATCCAACCAGTCAATTCTAAAGGAGATCAGTCCTGGGTGTTCATTGGAAGGACTGATGCTGAAGCTGAAACTCCAAAACCGTGGCCATCTCATGTGAAGTGTTGACTCATTGGAAAAGACTCTGATGCTGGGAGTGATTGTGGGCATGAGGAGAAGCGGATGACAGAAGATTAGATGGCTGGATAACATCACAGACTTGATGGACGTGAGTTTGCAGAAACTCCGAGAGTTGTTGATGGACAGGGAGGCCTGGTGTGCTGTGATTCATGGGGTCACAAAGGGTCGAACACGACAGAGTGACTGAACTGATCTGAGCAATAAGGAATCTGAAAAATAAAGTTTTAAAAAATATCCAATTCACAATAGCATTAAACACAATGAAACATTTAAGAGTAAAATTATCCAAGGAATTGAAAGATCTGTGCAATAAAATATATATATATATATGAGACCTTCTTGAAAGAAATTGAACAAAACACATAAATGGAAGAATATTCTGTTTTCATCAATTGGAAGAGTTAATATTGCTCACTCAAAATGTCCATGCTACCAAAGTCATCTATAGATCCAGTGCAACCTCTATCAAAGTTCCAATGATTTATTTTACAGAAACAGAAAACAATTGTAAAACCTGTAAGGAAGCACAAAGGATCATGAATAGCCAGAGCAATCATAAGAAAGAATAAGAAAACACAAGTCATCATTCATCCTGATTTTAAGCTACTAAAGTCATATGGTACTGGCAAAAAAAAAAAAAAAAAAAAGACACACATAAATCAATGGAGCTTAAAAGCCCAGAATTAAACCCCTACATAAATGGTAAGCTAATATTTGATAAGGAAACCAGGAGCATCCAATGGGGAAAGGACAGTCTCTTCAAGAAATGGTGGTGGGAAAACTGGCTAACCAACAGAAGGAAAAATGAGTTTGGGTCCTTATATAACTCATTTAAAAATATTAAATCAAAATGGATTGAAGACTTAAAACATAAGTCCTGAAAATGTAAACATTTTAGAAGAAAACAGGAAAGACTCTCCTTGACATTTGTCTTGAAAATGTTTTTTGGGTACAGCACCAAAATCACAATCAAATGGAAAAAAAAATCAATAAATGGGACTACATCAAATAAAATTTTCTGCAAAATAAAAGAAACAATAGAGAAAAAGCAACCTGCAGAACTGGAGAAAATTTTTACAATGAATAGGATCAGGAGTTAATATCCAAAATTTATAAAGAACTCATTCAATTAATTCATTATAAAAAATCTGATTAAAAAATGGGAAGAGAAGATATACTTTTGTCCAAATGGCCAACGAGTATACGAAAATGTGCTTAACTTTGCTAAACATGAGGGCAATTAAAATGAAAACTTGGATGAGATATTATCTCAGACCTGTAAAAATAATGATTATCATGAAGACAAGAGAAAACAAGTAATGATTAGCAAGGATGTGGAGAAAAGGAAATCCTTGTGCACCTTTGATGGGATTGTAAACTGATTTAGCTACTATGGAGAACAGCATTTCTATGGCTCAAAAAGTAAAAACAGAACTACCACATAATCCAGCAAAACCATTTCTGGGTATATCAGTTCAGTTCACTAATTCAGTTGTGTCCAACTCTTTGTGACCCCATGGACTGCAGCGTGCCAGGCTTTCTTGTCCATCACCAATTCCCGGAGCTTGCTCAAACTCATGTCCATCGAGTCGGTGATGCCATCCAACAGTCTCATTCTCTGTTGTCCCCTTCTCCTCCTGCCTTCAATCTTTCCCAGCATCAGGGTCTTTTCCAATGAGTCAGTTCTTTGCATCAAGTGGTCAAATACTGGAGCTTCAGCTTCAGCATCTGTCCTTCCAATGAGTATTCAAGACTGATTTCCTTTAGGATGGACTGGTTGGATCTCCTTACAGTCCGAGGGACCCTCAAGAGTTTTCACCAACACCACAGTTCAAAAGCATCAGTTTTCTTTATGGTCCAACACTCACATCCATAAATGACAATGGGAAAAACCATAGCTTTGACTAGACAGACCTTTGTCGGCAAAATAATGTCTTTGATTTTTAATATGCTGTCTAGGTTTGTCATAGTTTTTCTTCCAAGGAGCAAGCGTCTTTTAATTTCATTGCTGCAGTCTCCATCTGCAGTGATTGTGGAGCCCAAGAAAATAACGTCTGTCACTGTTTCCACTGTTTCCTCATCTATTTGCCATGAAGTGATGGGACTAGATGCCATGATCTTAGTTTAGTTTTTTTTGTTGTTGTTTTTCATGATCTTAGTTTTTTGAATGTTGAGTTTTAAGCCAGCTTTTTCACTCTCTTCTTTCACTTTCATCAAGGGACTCTTAGTTCCTCTTCACTTTCTGCCAAAAGGGTGGTGTCATTTCGGTATATACTTAAATGATAATTGGTTATCAAAGAGACATACACTGTCCTATATTTATTGCAGCATTACTCACTATAGTCTAGATATGGGCATAACTTTTGTCTGTAAA
The DNA here is from genome assembly GCF_042477335.2 of Ovis canadensis. Classification (NCBI taxonomy): domain Eukaryota; kingdom Metazoa; phylum Chordata; class Mammalia; order Artiodactyla; family Bovidae; genus Ovis; species Ovis canadensis. The sequence continues at coordinate 71,711,251 of NC_091727.1, forward strand.
CAAAAGAGTCAATAAAGAATATATATATATATATATGCATTATATGCTGAAGAAAATGAGCAATGCATACATATATATGTACATATATGTTATTCTATTCTGGTATTAAAAATGGAAATTCTACCATTTACAACAATGTGGATGGACCTTAAGGACATCATGTTAAGTAACACAGAGGAAGACTGATACTATGTGACTTCCCTTGGTTGTGGAATCTAAAAAAGAAATGAAAATAATTAAGTCAGAGAGCAAAATGGTAGAACCAGGAGCTGCAAAGTGGGGAAACAGGGGAGATGTTTTTTTAAAGGTACATATGTGCAACTAGTAAATAAACAGGTCCTGGAGACCTATACACAGTATAGTGATTACAAACAACAAAACTGTATTATGAACATTAAAACTTGCTAAGAGATTACATCTTCATCCTACCACATGAGGAAATGTTAATCACGTGATGCAATAGACTTTTTTAAATGCTACAATGTCAATTACACTGCAATTAAATGTATCAAATCATTATATTTTCTACTTTAAACTTACCTAATGTTATATGTCAAGCGTATCTCAATAAAAATACATATTTTGAAAAGGCAAACATACAGTGAGGGTAAATAAGTTGAACTCTGTTATCTCATACTCTATTGTTTGAAATTCGGTATCAACAGACAATTTTTGCTTTATAGTATACAAAAACAGTTTAGATTTAATGTTTATCATAAAGGCTTTGCAAGATCTTCTGGTGCCATTAAATTCATCTAAGAGGAAACATATTCATCTTATTATTATTATTTTTTTGCATTGTGTGCATTTTCTTGTGTTTGTTTAAATATATATATATATATATATATATATATATATATATATATATATATACACACACACACACATACATACATATGGGTTTTTTCTCCTTGTTATTTGCACAGAACTTCAAATACTCTTGGGGTTTCCAGAGTGGTACTAGTATATTTGTTATGCTGATAAATTAACTTATGAAGGAGTACCTAGATAGCTTCATAATGGGGGATGGGTCACCAAAAAAGAACAATGATATGATTTGAATGTTGGAACTCTGAGTCAGACTAATGTTCAAGGTGGGAAGAGAGGCTGCAGACTCAGTTCAATAACTTGACAACTTAATCAGCCATGCCTTCATAGTTGAAACCGGAAAAAAAAAATCTGAAAGTTGAGATTTAGAGGAGATTCCTTGTTAGTGGACATATTGAGATCCTGGGAAGCTGGCACTGTCTGAATCTACTTGAACAGAAACTCTTGCACTCAGAATCCTCCCACACCTTGCCATATGTATCCTTATCTGGATACACATATGTATATTTTATAACAAAATAAGAATTGTAAGCAGAGCACTTTCCTGAATTCCGAATCATTCTAGTGAATTATTTAGCCTAAGGGCATTGTTGGAGGCCCCAAATTTGTAGCCAGCTGAACAGAAGTGGGATTACTTGAACATATATGAAACTTGTGGTTAGCTTCTGAAGTGTTGGTGGTCTTATGAAGGACTTGCTCTTGTGGAGTCTGTGTTAACTTTGTGTAGTATCAGAATTGAACTGTAAGGTAACTTGTTTGTTTCAGAAAATTGGTGTCAGAGCAATACTGGAAATCTAGATGTAACTATGTTTTCACTCTCAACCACATGCAACTTTGAGTAGCAAGACCATCCTTATGAACTTATTTGTGTCAGCTAGCAGAGAGCTTGTTAAAATAATTGGTATATTCTTAGATAAATAGTCTTTCTAATGTAAACAAAAATTGAAAGATCTAGTTGATTTAATAATTGTCAGTAACTAAGTTGAAAGATAAAATAAAGAAAATAAAAAGGAAATGAAGCCAGTGGTTTCACCAGTAACCAGTAGCTTAAAATTACCAGTTGACCCAGTGGTTTTTAAAAGTCCAAATTTATTTTCTTGCAATAGATGCAGCTCTGAATCAAAATGTTAGTCTTACAAAATACTGTGACACTTGAATTTTGCATACTTCAAAAACAATATCTACTCAATGAGAACAATCTGTTCATCTTGGTTTTAAGCTGTCATACTTGGTTGTATTCCAAGTCCATTTAAACATGATTTAAAAGCACGGTAAAGCCTACACCTGAGGCAAAATGTTCTATAGAATTAGGCCAAGAAGAGCATTATAAATGTACCTAACAATATTACTACTGCAGACGGGAATACCTCAGAAGAAATGGAGTAGCCATCATGGTCAACAAAAGAGTCCGAAATGCAGTACTTGGATACAATCTCAAAAATGACAGAATGATCTCTGTTCGTCTCCAAGGCAAACCATTCAATATCACAGTTATCCAAGTCTATGCCCCAACCAGTAATGATGAAGAAGCTAAAGTTCAATGGTTCTATGAAGACCTACAAGACCTTTTATAAATAACACCCAAAAAGATGTCCTTTTCATTATAGGGGACTGGAATGCAAAATAGGAAGTCAAGAAACACCTGGAGTAACAGGCAAATTTGGCCTTGGAATACGGAATGAAGCAGGGCAGAGACTAATGAGTTTTGCAAAGAAAATGCACTGGTCATAGAAAACACCCTCTTCCAACAACACAAGAGAAGACTCTACACATGGACATCACCAGATGGTCAACACTGAAATCAGACTGATTATATTCTTTGCAGCCAAAGATGGAGAAGCTCTATACAGCCAACAAAAACAAGACCAGGAGCTGACTGTGGCTCAAATCACGAACTCCTTATTACCAAATTCAGACTCAAATTGAAGAAAATAGGGAAAACCACTAGACCATTCAGGTATGACAAAAACAAATCCTTTATGATTATAAAGTGGAAGTGAGAAATAGATTTAAGGGCTTAGATCTGATAGATAGAGTGCCTGATGAACTATAGAATGAGGTTCGTGACATTGTACAGGAGACAGGGATCAAGACCATCCCCATGGAAAAGAAATGCAAAAAAAGCAAAAAGGCTGTCTGGGGAGGCCTTACAAATAGCTGTGAAAAGAAGAGAGGTGAAAAGCAAAGGAGAAAAGGAAAGATATAAGCATCTGAATGCAGAGTTCCAAAGAAGAGCAAGAATAGATAAGAAAGCCTTCTTCAGCGATCAATGCAAGGAAATAGAGGAAAAGAACAGAATGGGAAAGACTAGATATAACCTTAAGAAAATTAGAGATATCAAGGGAACATTTCATGCAAAGATGGGCTCAATAAATGACAGAAATGGTATGGACCTAACAGAAGCAGAAGATATTAAGAAGAGGTGGCAAGAATACATGGAAGAACTGTACAAAAAAGATCTTCACGAGCCAGATAATCATGATGATGTGATCACTAATCTAGAGCCAGACATCTTGGAATGTGAAGTCAAGTGGGCCTTAGAAAGCATCACTAGGAACAAAGCTAGTGGAGGTGATGGAATTCCAGTTGAGCTGTTTCAAATCCTGAAAGATGATGCTGTGAAAGTGCTGTATTCAATATCCCAGCTAATTTGGAAAACTCAGCAGTGGCCACAGGACTGGAAAAAATGTCCGTTTTCACTCCAATTCCAAAGAAAGGCAATGCAAAAATGTACTCAAACGACTGCACAATTGCACTCATCTCACATGCTAGTAAACTAATGCTCAAAATTCTCCAAGACAGGCTTCAGCAATATGTGAACCGTGAACTCCCTGATGTTCAAGCTGGTTTTAGAAAAGGCAGAGTAACCAGAGATCAAATTGCCAACATCTGCTGGATCATGGAAAAAGCAAGAGAGTTCCAGCAAAACATCTATTTCTGCTTTGTTGACTATGCCAAAGCCTTTGACTGTGTGGATCACAATAAACTGTGGAAAATTCTGACAGAGATGGGAATACCAGACCACCTAACCTGCCTCTTGAGAAATCTGTATGCAGATCAGGAAGCAACAGTTAGAACTGGACATGGAACAACAGACTGGTTCTAAATAGGAAACGGTGTATGGCAAGGCTGTATATTGTAACCCTGCTTATTTAACTTATATGCAGAGTACATCATAAGAAACACTGGACTGGAAGAAACACAAGCTGGAATCAAGATTGCTGGGAGAAATATCAATAATCTCAGATATGCAGATGACACCACCCTTATGGCAGAAAGTGAAGAGGAGCTAAAAAGCCTCTTGATGAAAGTGAAAGAGGAGAGTGCAAAAGTTGGCTTAAAGCTCAACATTCAGAAAACGAAGATCATGGCATCTGGCCCCATCACTTCATGGGAAATAGATGGGGAAACAGTAGAAACAGTATCAGACTTTATTTTGGGGGGCTCCAAAATCATTGCAGATGGTGACTGCAGCCATGAAATTAAAAGACACTTACTCCTTGGAAGAAAAGTTATGACCAACCTGGATAGTATATTCAAAAGCAGAGACATTACTTTGCCGACTAAGGTCCATCTAGTCAAGGCTATGTTTATTCCTGTGATCATGTATGGATGTGACAGTTGGACTGTGAAGAAGGCTGAGCACCAAAGAATTGATGCTTTTGAACTGTGGTATTGGAGAAGACTCTTGAGAGTCCCTTGGGCTGCAAGGAGATCTAACCAGGGCATTCTGAAGATCAACCCTAAGATTTCTTTGGAAGGAATGATGCTAAAGCTGAAACCCCAGTCCTTTGGCCACCTCATGTGAAGAGTGGACTCACTGGAAAAGACTCTGGTGCTGGGAAGGATTGGGGGCAGGAGGAGAAGGGGACGACAGAGGATGAGATGGCTGGATGGCATCACTGACTCGATGGACGTGAGTCTGAGTGAACTCCGGGAGTTGTTGATGGACAGGGAGGCCTGGCTTGCTGCGATTCATGGGGTCACAAAGATTGGGACATGACTGAGCGACTGAACTGAACTGATTCATAAATTTCTGTGTTTAGTTTCCAAGGTTAAAATATATATATTTATACACATACATACATACACATACATATATATGGCTAAGTGGTTAATAATCTACCTGCAATGTAGGAGACACAGGTTTGATCCCTGAGTTGAGAAGATCCCCTAGAGAAGCAAATGACAACCCACTCCAGTATTCTTGCCTGGAGAGTCCCATGGACAGAAGAGCCAGGTGGGCTATAGTCCATGGGGTCAAAGTCAGATACGACTGAAGTGACTTAGCACACATGCAAAGGAGAGCATGAGTATGCTTTGTATTATTATTATTATTTAATTTAATTTAATTTATTTTATTTTTTTATAATTTAAAAATCTTTAATTCTTTTTTTTTAAGTATTTAAAAGATTTTTTTATTTTTTTTATTTTTATTTTATTTTTTTTTTAATTTTAGTTTTTTATTTTTTAAATTTTAAAATCTTTAATTCTTACATGCGTTCCCAAACATGAACCCCCCAGGGTTCATGTTTGGGAACGCATGTAAGAAAGAAACCCAGAGAGATGTTATTATTATTATTTTTAAAGAGAGACATGAGTCTAAAATGAGGTTTAAAAAAGATATCACTAAAACAGATGATTGAGTCTCTAATTCTGAGGGTAAGTTTCATTAGGAGTAAAAAGCTCATTTCTCTATTTTTATAGGCATGTGTCTGAGTAAAAATGGAGATTCATGCTAGCTATTTGGATCACTGTGGTAAGAAACAAGCTTATTTTATCAAATTAGGTTAAGCCCCCCCCTTTTTTCCTCTTACCATCACTTTTACAGAAAAGCAAAATAAAATTCATGTCTTTAAATTATTATCTACAGTTTAGTTAGCTTTCATACAGTATTTTGTCCTGTGACAAATTAATGTTTCTGAACTCTATCATGTTATTATTATAACATAATACTACTATAATCTTAGGAGGTTCAATAGTCTTTGGGACCTCTGTTTTTAATGTGTAAACTCAGGTAATTGGACTGTGATTTCTACATATCTTTTGATTATTAAAGTTTTATAGTTTTATGAAATTACCTCTATTGTTTGAATAATTAGAAATGTTACTAAGTCTTTATGCCATGGTGTATGAAGGTAAAAATATCCCTGTCTTTAGGTCACCACAAAATTATTCTAGATTGTTAAATAGCAAAGCAAACTTTAGCAGCACAGGCATAGCTCACAAGACAGGCATTTCAGAATTTAGTATTTTATGTCATAGTTAGCACCTTATGATAAAATGGTTAACTACCTCCATCAGTTTAGGGAGAATAATGCAAAGAGCTACTACGTTTGCCTTTGACTTCCTTCTCAACTAAGGGTTCTCCAATCCCTAGAAAGTATTCAGGCAAATTTTCATAGGTCATAACAGCAAAGTTGTCCAAGATTTGGATTTTGTAGTTCAGAAAATATTCCACAATGTAAAAAGTAAATGAGACTGACAAAGATTGTGTTTTACCAAGCACATTAAAGCAAATCACCAACCAATTACAGAAACTATTACCTCTATTTCAAGTACATTTAATTTTAAAGATTATACTCAAGGAGAGACCCTCAAGATGGCAGAGAAAGTGGTGGAGTTCATCTTCCTCTCCACAGATACACCAAAAATAATATAGGGCTTCCCTGGTGGCTCACTGGTTAAGAATCCAACTGTCAATGCAGGGGACAGGTTCAGTCTCTGGTACAGGAAGATCCCACATGCCATAGAGTAACTAAGAAAAATCAGAAAGAGAAATTAAGGAAATAATCCCATTTACCAGTGCAATAAAAATAATCAAATGCCTAGGTGAAAAATCTACCTAAAAAGACAAAATATCTATATGTGGAAAGATATACACTGATGAAAGAAATCAAAGACTACTTAAACCGATGGAGAGACATAACATGCTATTGGATTTTAATAATCAATTTTATGAAAATTACTAACTATCCAAAGCAATCTACAGGTTCAATGCAATCCTTATCAAACTACCAAAGTTATTTTTCATAGTGGTAGGCTGCAGTCCATGGGGTTGCTGGGAGACGCACACGACTGAGCAGCTTCACTTTCACTTTTCACTTTCATGCATTGGATAAGGAAATAGCAACCCACTCCAGTGTTCTTGCCTAGAGAATCCCAGGGATGGGGGAGCATGGTGGGCTGCCGTCTATGGGGTCACACAGAGTTGGACATGACTGAAGCGACTTAGCAGCAGCAGCAGCTACAACAAAATATTTCACAATTTCTATGGTAACACTAAAGACTTTGAATAGCCAAAGCAATCATTAGAAAGAAGAATGGAGCTTGAAGAATCAAGCTTCCTGACTCCAGAAAATACTAGAAAGCTGCAGTCATTAAGACAGAAGTGAACTAGCACAAAAACATAATAGATTAATGGAACAAGATAGAAAGCCAAAAGTTAAAGCCATGCATCTGTGGACACCTTATCTTTGACAAAGAAGGAAAGAATATACAATGGAGAAAGACAGCCTCTTCAATAAGTGGTGATAGGAAAACTAAATAGCTACATGTAAAGAATGACTAGAACATATTCTAACACTTTACACAAAAATAAACTCAAAATGGATTAAAGACTTAAATGCAAATCCAGAAAATATAAAGCTCATAGAGGAAAACATAGGCAGTATACACTTTGACATAAATGGCAGCAAGATCCTCTTTTACTCATCTCCCAGAATAATAGAAATAAAAATAAAAATAAGCAGGAGGCAGTCCTAAGATGGTGGAGGAATAGGACGGGGAAACCACTTTCTCCCCAACAAATTCATCAAAAGAATATTTAAACTCTGAGTAAATTCCACAAAACAACTTCTGAATGCGAGCAGAGGACATCAGGCACCCTGAAAAGCAACCCATTGTCTTCGAAAGGAGGTGGGAAAAAACATAAAAGACAAAAAGAGAGACAAAAGAGATAGGGATGGAGCTCTGTCCCAGGAAGCGAGTCTTAAAAAGAAAGAAGTTTCCAAGCAACAGGAAACACTCTCACTGCTGAGTCTGTGGCAAGCCTTGGAACCAGAGGGGGCAACATAACTGGATGGAAAAATAAATAAATAATGAAACCCCACAGATTACGTGCCCAATGGTAACTCCCCCAGCAGAGAAGCAGCACAGATGCCTGCACCCACCACTAGCAAGTGGGGGCTGGGCAGGGAGGCACGGGCTACATTATTAAAGTAAGGACCGGGCCTGAATGCCCCGAGGGCAATCTGAGCAAACCAACTTGGGCTAGCAAACCAGACTGTGGGATAGCTACCACGCGAAAAGCCCTAACCTAAGACATCATCAGGCCCGCTCACAGAACAAAGAACTGAACAGAGAAAGCCAGCTGCAGACCATCCCCCTCGGTGACAAGCAGCCAGAGCAGGAAGGGAGCAGTTGCGACCCCAGAGAGACATTATCTAGCAAACTGCAAGCAGGCTTCTTTGCCAACTAAGACTTCTTGGGGTTCTGGATGGTCAACATCCACCTGAGAAGCTACACCAGATGTACACCCAGAAAACCAAGGGGTAGGGACGGGAGAAGTGATAAGTTGCAGCAACTGGACTCGCCAAACACCTCATCACCTGAGTTCCTCGGATCTGGGAAAGGCACAAAATGCAGGCCCAACTGAGTCTGCACCTCTAAGGACTACCCCAGTGCCTGAACTTGAGCGGCTTAGACCTGGGAGGTACATGCAGTGCAGGGCCAGCTTCAGACGGTTCCCAGCAGAGCAACCTAGAGCCTGAGCAGTGTGGGCAGGGAAGGCACACGCGCCATGAGTAGGGGCAGTCCCAGTGTGGCTGAGACACTGCGAGCACATGCCAGTGTTATTTGTTTGTGGCGTCCCTTCCTCCCCACAGCGTGACTGAACAAGTGAGCCTAAAAATGTGTCCACCACCACCCCTTTGTGTCAGGGTGGAAATCAGACACTGAAGAGACCAGCAAACAGAAAAAGCTAAAACAGAGGGAACCACCTTAGAAGTGACAAGTGCAATAGATTAGAACCCTGTAGTTAGTACAGACCAGAAAGGAAGGGGCCTATAGATCGTGAGAAATATAAGCCAGACCAAGGAACTATCCGAAAATGAACTGACCCCACACTGCCAACAACAATATCAGAGAAAGTCCTAGATATATTTTAACTATTTTTGCTATCTTATTTTAAAGTCCTCTATTACACCTTTAATTTTCATTTTTATATCCTACTATTACTTTCCAAAAAAAAGAGACCCTGTTTTTTTACAGCAAACTTCATATATATATATTTCATAATTTTTGTGACTTTTTTCTTTTCTTTAATATTATATGTTTGAAAATCCAACCTGTACTCTAGATTTTTAATCTTTCTTTTTTGTATTTGTTATCAACTTTGTACCTTTAAGAACCTGATCTTCAGTACCCATTTTTACTTGGGAGCAAGATTACTGGCTTGACTGCTCTCCCCCCCCCCCCCCCCCACGCTTTGTACTCGCCTTTTTCTCCACCAGGTCACCTCTATCTCCTCCCTCCCCCTCTCTTCTCTGCCCAACTCTGTGAATCTTTTGGTGTGTTCTGGACTGTGGAAAACACTTAGAGAACTGATTACTGGCTGGATTTGTCTCTCTTCTTTTGATTCCCTCCCCCTTTATCCTCCTGGCCACTTCTGTCTCCTTCCTTCCTCTTCTCTCCTCTGTATAACTCCATGAACATCTCTAAGCGGTCCAGACTATGGAGCACACATAAGGAAGTGATTACTGGCTAGCTTGTTCTCTCCTCTTTGGATTCCACCTCATCTCATTTGGGTCATCTCTAACTCCCTCCTCCCTCTTCTCTTCTCCATGTAACTCTGGGAAACTCTCTGGGTGTCCCTCACTGTGGAGAAACTTTTGGTCTTTAACCTAGATGTTTTATCAATGGTGCTGTATAGATGGAGAAGTCTTGAGGCTACTGTAAAAATAAGACTGAAAAGCAGAAGGAGGAGGCTTAAGTCCAAATCCTGAGAACACCAGAAAACTCCTGACTCCAGGCAACATGAATCAACAGGAGCTCATCAAATGCCTCCACACCTACACTGAAACCAAGCACCACCCAAGGGCCAACAAGTTCCAGAGCAAGACATACCATGCAAATTCTCCAGCAACACAGGAACACACCCCTGAGCTTCAATATACAGGCTGCACAAAGTCACTCCAAACCCATTGACATCTCATAACTCATTACTGGAAACTTCATTGCACTTCAGAGAGAAGAAATCCAGCTCCACCCACCAGAACACTGACACAAGCTTCCCTAACAAGGAAACCTTGACAACCTCACCCACAATGAGGAAACACCACAATAAACAGAACTTCACAAACTGCCAGAATACAGCAAGGCCACCCCAAACAGAGTAATATAAACAAGATGAAGAGACAGAGGAATACCCAGCAAGTAAAGGAAAAGGATAAATGCCCATGAAACCCAACAAAAGAGGAAGAGATAGGGAATCTACCTGATAAAGAATTCCGAATAATGACAGTGAAAATGATACAAATTCTTGAAACCAAAATGGAATCAGAGATGAATAGCCTGGAGACAAGGATTGAGAAGATGCAAGAAAGGTTTAACAAGGACCTAGGAGAAATAAAAAGGAGTCAGCATATAATGAATAATGCAATAAAAGATCAAAAACACTCTGGAGGGAACAAATAGTAGAATAAAGGAGGCAGAAGATAGGATTAGTGAAGTAGAAAATGGAATGGTAGAAATAAATGAATCAGAAAGGAAAAAGGAAAAATGAATTAAAAGAAATGAGGACAATCTCAGAGACCTCCAGGACAGTGTTAAACACCCCAACATTCGAATCATAAGAGTCCCAGAAGAATAAGACACAAAGAAAGATCATGAGAAAATACTTGAGGAGGTAATAGTGGAAAACTTCCCTAAAATGGGGAAGGAAATAATCACCCAAGTCCAAGAAAACCAGAGAGTCCCAAACAGGATAAACACAAGACGAAACACCCCAAGACACATATTAATCAAATTAACAAAGATCAAACACAAAGAACAAATATTAAAAGCAGCAAGGGAAAAACAACAAACAACACACAAGGGGATTCCCATAAGGATAACAGCTGATTTTTCAATAGAAACTCTTCAGGCCAGGAGGGAATGGCAGGACATACTTAAAGTGATGAAAGAAAATAAGCTACAGCCCAGATTACTGTACCCAGCAAGGATCACATTCAAATATGAAGGAGCAAGCAAAAGTTTCCAGACAAGCAAAAGCTGAGAGAATTTAGCACCACCAAACCTGCTCTCCAAAAATTGCTAAAGGATCTTCTCTAGAGAGGAAACACAAAAAAAGGGTGTATAAACATGAACACAAAACAATAAAGTAAATGGCAATGGGACCATACTTAATAATAATTACCTTAAATGTAAATGGGCTGAATGCCCCAACCAAAAGACAAAGACTGGCTGAATGGATACAGAAACAAGACCCTTATACATGTTGTCTACAAGAGACCCACCTCAAAAGAGGGGACACATGAAGACTGAAAGTGAAGGACTGGAAAAAGATGTTCCAAGCAAATAGAGACCAAAAGAAAGCAGGAGTAGCAATACTCATATCTGATAAAACAGACTTTAGAAGAAAAGCTGTGAAAAGAGACAAAGAAGGACACTACATAATGATCAAAGGATCAATTCAAGAAGATGCAACAGTTATAAATATACATGCACCCAATATTAGGAACACCACAATATGTAAGACAAATGCTAACAAGTATGAAAGGGGAATTTAACAATAGCACAATAATGGTGGAAGACTTTAATACCCCACTCACACCTATGGATAGATCAACTAAACAGAAAATTAACAAGGAAACACAAACTTTAAATGATACAATAGACCAGTTAGACTTAATTGATATGTACAGGACATTTCACCCCAAAACAATGAATTTCACCTTTTTCTCAAGCACACATGCAACTTTCTCCAGGGTAGATCATATCCTGGGCCATAAATCTAGCCTTAGTAAATTCAAAGAAAATGGAAATCATTCCAAGCATCTTTTCTGACAATGATGATGTAAGATTAGATCTCAATTACAGGAGGAAAAACTATTAAAAATTCCAACATATGGAGGCTGAACAACACGCTGCTGAATAACCAATAAATCACAGAAGAAATCAGAAAAGAAATCAAAATATGCATAGAAATGAATGAAAATGAAAACATAACAATGCAAAACCTGTGGGACACTGTAAAAACAGTGCTAAGGGGCAGAACTATAGCAATACAGGCATATCCAAAGAAATAAGAAAAAGTCGAATAAATAACCTAACTCTACACCTAAAGTAACTAGAAAGGAAGAAATGGGGAACCCTACTGTTAGTAGAAGGAAAGAAATCTTAAAAATTAGGGCAGAAATAAATGCAAAAGAAACAAAAGAGACCATAGCAAAAATCAACAAAACCAAAAGTTGGTTCTCTGAAAGGATAAATAAAATTGACAAACCATTAGCCAGACTCATCAAGAAGCAAAGGGAGGAAACTCAAATTAATAACATTAGAAATGTAAATGGAGAGATCACAACAGACAACACAGAAATACAAAGGATCATAAGAGACTACTATCAGCAATTATATGCCAATAAAATGGACAATGTAGAAGAAATGGGAAAATTCTTAGAAAAGTATAACTTTCCAAAACTGAACCAGGAAGAAATAAAGAATCTTAACAGACCCATCACAAGCATGGAAATTGAAACTGTTATCAGAAATATTCCAACAAACAAAAGCCCAGGTCCAGATGGCTTCACAGCTGAATTCTACCAAAAATTTAGAGAAGTAATACCTATCCTACTCAAACTCTTCCAGAAAATTGCGGAGGAAGGTAAACTTCCAAATTCATTCTATGAGGCCACCATCACCCTAATACCAAAACCTGACAAAGATGTCACAAAAAAAGAAAACTACAGGCCAAGATTACTGATGAACATAGATGCAAAAATCCTTAACAAAATTCTAGCAATCAGAATCCAGCAACACATTAAAAACATCATTCACCATGACCAACTGGGCCTTATCCCAGGGATGCAAGGATTCTTCAATATCCTCAAATCAATCAATGTAATACACCACATTAACAAATTAAAAAGTAAAAACCATATGATTCTCTCAATAGATGCAGAGAAAGCCTTTGACAAAATTCAACATCCATTTATGACAAAAACTCTCCAGAAAGCAGGAATAGAAGGAACACATCTCAACATAATAAAAGCTATATACTACAAACCCACAGCAAACATTATCCTCAATGGTGAAAAATTGAAAGCATTTACCCTAAAGTCAGGAACCAGACAAGGGTGCCCACCCTCACCACTACTATTCAACATAGTTCTGGAAGTTTTGGCCACAGCAATCAGAGCAGAAAAAGAAATAAAAGGAATCCAAATTGGAAAAGAAGTAAAACTCTCACTGTTTGCAGATGACATGATATAGAAAACCCTAAAGACTCTACCAGAAAATTACTAAAGCTAATCAATGAATATAGTAAAGTTGCAGGATATAAAATCAACACACAGAAATCTCTTGCATTCCTACACACTAACAATGAGAAAACAGAAAGAGAAATTAAGGAAACAATTCCATTCACCATTGTAATGAAAATAATAAAATACTTAGGAATATATTTACCTAAAGAAACTAAAGACCTATATATAGAAAACTATAAAACACTGGTGAAGGATATCAAAGAGGACACTAATAGATGGAGGAATATACCATGTTCATGGATTGGAAGAATGAATACAGTGAAAATGAGTATACTACCCAAAGCAATCTATAGATTCAATGTAATCCTTATCAAGCTATCAGTGGTATTATTCACAGAACTAGAACAAATAAGTTTCACAATTTGTCTGGAAATACAAAAAAACCTCGGATAGCCAAAGCAATCTTGAGAAAGAAGAATGGAACTGGAGGAATCAACCTGCCTGACTTCAGACTATACTACAAAGCCACAGTCATCAAGACAGTATGATACTGGCACAAAGACAGACATATAGATCAATGGAACAAAATAGAAAGCCCAGAGATAAATCTATGCACCTATGGAAACCTTATCTTTGACAAAGGAGGCAAGGATATACAATGGAGTAAAGACAATCTCTTTAACAAGTGATGCTGGGAAAACTGGTCAACCACTGTAAAAGAATGAAACTAGAACACTTTCTAACACCATACACAAAAATAAACTCAAAATGGATTAAAGATCTAAACCTACGACCAGAAACTATAAAACTCCTAGAGGAGCACTTAGGCAAAACACTCTCTGACACAAATCACAGCAGGATCCTCTATGATCCACCTCCTAGAATATTGGAAATAAAGCAAAAATTAAAAAATGGCATCTAATTAAAATTAAAAGCTTCTGCACAACAAAAGAAACTATAAACAAGGTGAAAAGACAGCCTTCAGAATGGGGGAAAATAATAGCAAATGAAACAACTGACAAAAGATTAATCCCAAAAATATACAAGCAACTCCTGCACCTCAATTCCAGAAAAATAAACAACCCAATCAAAAAATGGGCCAAAGAACTAAATAGACATTTCTCCAAAGAAGACCTACAGATGGCTAACAAACACATGAAATGATGCTCAACATCACTCATTCTCAGAGAAATGCAAAACAAAACTTCAATGAGGTACCATTTCATGCCAGTCAGAATGTCTGCGATTCAAAAGTCTACAAGCAATAAATGCTGGAGAGGGTGTGGAGAAAAGGGGACCTTCTTACACTGTTGGTGGGAATGCAAACTAGTACAGCCACTATGGAGAACAGTGTGGAGATTCCTTAAAAATCTGGAAATAGAACTGCCTTATGACCCAGCAATCCCACTGCTTGGCATATATACAGAGGAAACCAGAATTGAAAGAGACTCGTGTACCCCAATGTTCATCACAGCACTGTTTATTATAGCCAGGACATGGAAGCAACCTAGATGTCCATCAGCAGATGAATGGATAAGAAAGCTGTGAAACATATACACTATGGAATATTACTCAGCCATTAAAAAGAATACATTTGAATCAGTTTTATGAGGTGGATAAAACTGGAGCCTGTTATACAGATTGAAGTAAGCCAGAGAGAAAAACACCAATACAGTATACTAACACATATATATGGAATTTAGAAAGATGGTAACCATAACCCTGTATACGAGACAGCAAAAGTGACACAGATGTAAAAAACAGTCTTTTGGACTCTGTAGGAGAGGGCAAGGGTAGGATGATTTGGGAGAATGGCATTGAAACATGTATAATATCATATATGAAATGAATCACCAGTCCAGGTTTGATGCAGAATCCAGGATGCTGAGGGCTGGTGCACTGGGATGACTCAGAGTGATAGTATGTGGAGGTAGGTGGGAGGGGGGTTCAGGATGGGGAACATGTGTATACCTGTGGTGGATCCATGTTGATGTATGGCAAAATCAACACAATGTTTAAAGTAATTAATACATTTATTTAAAAAATAAAAAAATAAATAAAAATAAGCAAAGTGGACCTTATTAAGTTTGAAAGCTTTTGTGCAGAAAAGGAAACAATTGACTAGATTAAAAGACCAGCTTCAGAATTGGAGAAAATAATGCAAATGAAGCAATTGACAAAGGATTAATCTCCAAAATACATAAAGGACACATACAGGTCAATATCAGAAAAACAAAAATCCCATTCACAAAATAAGCCAAAGATCTAAATGAACATTTCACAGCATACAGATGGCCAATAAATACATGAAAAGATGATTAACATAGTTTATTAGCAGAGAAATGCAAGTCAAAATTAGTTACCTCACACCAATTAGAATGACCATCATTAAAAACAAACAAAATTACAAACAGTAAATGCTGGAGAGGATGTGGACAAAAGTGAATCTTATTGAATTATTGGCAGGAATGTAAATTGGCACAACCACTATGGAGAACAGTATGGACATTCCTTAATAAATCAGGAATAAAACTACCTCATGACCCAGCAATCCCACTACTGCACATATACCCTATGGAAACCACAATTAAAGAAAACACATGCACCCCAATCATCATTATAGCACTATTTACAATAGCCAAGTAATTGAAGTAATCTAAATATTCATCAACAGATGAATGGATAAGGAAGTTGTAGTATATACATATATAACCATAGAATATTGCTCTACCATAAAAAAGAATGAGTTTGATTCAGTTCTGGTGAGGAGATGAATGTAGAGCCTGTTATACAGAGTGAAGTAAGTGAGAAAGGAGAAGAGAAATATTATCATATATGAAGGCATATATGTTGAATCTAGAAAAATAATGCTGATGAAAGTATTTACAGAGAAGAAATGGGCACAAAGACATAGAGAATGGTCTGGTGGACACAGTGGAGGAAGGAGAGGGTAAGACAGACTGAGAACGTAGCATTGAAACTTGTAAGTATCATGTGCAAAATATAATTAGCAGGACGTTGCTGTATAACACACTGAGAATAGCCTAGTGCTCTATGATGACCTAGAGGGGTGGAATGTAGGGGGAGTGAGGGAGGTTCTAGAGAGAGGAGTTATATATTTATTACTATTACTGATTCACGTTAATGTATGTCAGGAAACACTATACGGACTTTTGTCAACAGAGTGATGTCTTCTGGTTAGTTATAGCTTTTCTTCCAAGGAGGAAGTGTCTTTTAATTTCATGGCTGCATGCGACACAGTGATTTTGGAGCCCAAGAAAATAAAGTCTGTCACTGTTTCCATTTTTTCCCCATCTATTTGGCATAAACTGATGGGATTGGATGCCATGATCTTCATTTTTTGAATGCTGAGTTTTAAGCCAGCTTTTTCACTCCTCTTTCACCTTCATAAGAGGCTCTTTACTTCCTCTTCTCTTTCTACCATTTGGGTGGTGTAATCGGCATATCTGAGGTTATTGATATTTCTTCCGGCAATCTTGATTTCAGCTTTTCAACCCAGCATTTCACATTAAATAAACAGCGTGACAATATACAGCCTAGATGTACTCCTTTCCCAATTTGGAACCAGTCCATTGTTCCACGCCCAGTTCTAACTGTTCCTTCTTGACCTACATTCAGGTCTCTCAGGAGGCAGGTAAGGCAGTCTGGTATTACCATCTCTTCAAGAATTTTCTGCATTTTTCTGTGCTTCACACTGTCAAAGGATTTAGTGTAGTCAATGAAGGAGAAGTAGATGTTTTTCTGAAACTCTCTTGCTTTTTCTATGATGCAATGGATGTTGGCAATTTGATCATAGTATGAAAAGGCAAAAATAAGAAGACATAACAATTATTAATATATATGCACCCAACATAGTAGTACCCCAATACATAAGACAAATGCTAACAACTATTAGAGGAGAAATTGACAGTGATACAGTGACAGTGGGGAATTTTAATGCTACTTGCACCAGTGGACAGATCATCCAGACAGAAAATTAATAAGGAAACACAAATTTCAAATAATTTATGTCTACAGGGCATTTTATCAAAAAGTAATAGATTTCACTGTCTAACTCTTACAACTCATGAATAAAACATCTAACAACCCATTTAAAATGGGAAATTAATTTGAATAGACTTTTATCCAAAGTTGATATACAAAAGCCATCATATGAAAATAAGCTCAATATCACTAGTCATTTGAAAATGTAAATTAAAATCACAGAATACCAGTTAATACCCACTAAGATAACTATAATAAATAAGAGATAATAGCAAATGTTTGAAAGGCAGTGAAAGTATCAGAACCTTCATACATTACTGGTAGAATGTAAAATGCTGCATCCACTTTGGAAAACAATTTGATGTTTCCTCCAGGAGTTACACATAGAGTTATCATACAAACAAGCCATTCCACTCCTAGATCTCTACTAAAGAGAATTAAAAAGATGCATCTATTCAAATATTTGCACATAAATGTTCATTTCAACATTTTTCATAATAGTCATAAAATGGAAACAACCCAAATGCTATATTCATATAATGGAGTACTATTTAACCATAAAAATAATGAAATATGATGCATTCTATGAGACATAGATGAACTTCAAAATCAGTGGAAAAGCCAGACTAAAAATAGCATGTATTATATGAATCCAGTTATATGAAATATCCACAATAGGAAAATCCACTGAGACAAAGGCACATTTCTGGGCCTGGGGATATGCGGAAATAGGCAATGAGTGCTAATGGATATGGAGTTTCTTTTTGGAGTAATGAAAAGTTACTGGAATTAGATAGTGGTGATTTTTGCACAATTTTGGCAGAATACTAACAACTACTAAAACGTAAATGTGAAATTGTAAACTGTAGTGCTATTTGTAAAATACTTATTTTTTATCACAATAACTAAACTCTGTTTGACTCTCCCTCACATTCGCTCCATGCTTAAATATTTTGTGAAAGTGAAAGTCGCTCAGTCGTGTCTGACTCTCTGTGACTCCATGGACTTCTCCAGGCAAGAATACTGGAGTGGGTAGCCTTTCCCTTCTCCAAGGGATCTTCTCAACCTAAGGACTGAACCCAGGTATCCCGCATTGCAGGCAGATTCCTTACCAGGTAAGCCACAAGAGAAACCCCAATTTTTTTTTCACATGTATTTGTTGTTGTTGTTGTTGTTTTGAGCATCTGCTAAATGTCTGACAGTATACTAGATCTTGACAGTGCTGACTCTAGTTGTCTAATCTCGATAATGCTCTGCAATTGTTACTGCTTATTGACAGAGGATTTTATCTGATAGGCTGATTTTTGGTATGATAAGCCATAAATTTTCCTGACTAAGACATCTACAGGAAGAATTAACAGTTTACAGAATACAGACTCACCTAGCATTCAAAACATAATAACATCTTCCTGTACATTTATAAAATCACTTGACTACAACAAAGAGTTTCCCTCAATTTTGTTACATGAAAAGAAACTCCTTTTGTTTAACACTACAGTTCATGAAATGCTTTCTTAGATGTTTTCTCATGCAAGAACCCCAAATAAAAACCTTTATCTAGTCACCATAAAAATGATAATTCCATTTGCATGATGAAACCAAGGTCCTTAGAAGCTAAGATATTGAGCTAAAGTTATCACTTTATTTGCTAGAAGCAGAACTAGCACTACATTCCAGGTTTTCTGATTCCAAAATCATTATTCTTTTCTCTATACCAGTAACTTTTTTTCCAATTTCATAAATTAGTACATGGAAAAATGGGTATTGGCATGGGATTGCTGATATTTTATTTTGTCAATGGATTAGTAAATAACAATAAATAATAGCCACCAAAAATTAGGAAGAAAATAAACAGAAAAGATAAGAGAAGCCTTTAAGTTAAATGCGTTAAATTTATAAAATACTTGTCACATTCTCCCAAATTTCTCATTTTACTTTAGATTGATGAAGTCTTCCTCATGGGCAGTCACTGGCCAACTACTTCTGGAAGATAGCTAGTTTAATGTTTGAGGAAAACTTTCTATGTATTTCATTGATAGAATAATGAATTAAGTTCCTTTATTTCCAACATCATCCTGAACTTGGGTAGGAATAATGTTCACATATTCTCCAATTTACTTTTCTTGATTTGGCCAAACATGATTATTTTTGTTTGTAAGTAAAATATCATATTTTAAGTGAAGCAAACATAATATACAAAACATATAAACTAAAAGAATAAAAGCACAAAGTATTCTTCCTCCCACTCCCTGGGGGTTTCAGAATATTTCAGAATATTCAAAGCATATGATTATCTTGTGTGCTATATATAAAACATAATTACTTTTGCTTCCTTCTTAACTGCATTTTGGGTCATTTTATATTATGATTACATTTACAAGACATCAAGCCAGAGAGAGAAAAACAAATATTATATATTAACACATAGATTTGAAATCTAGAAAAATGGTACTGATAAACCTATTTTCAGGGCAGGAATAGAGACACGGACATAAAGAATGGACTTGTGGACACAGGGGAGAGGGAGAGATTGGGGCAAATTGAGAGAGAATAGCGTTGACATATATAAACTACCATGGATAAAATAGCTAGTGGGAAGCTGCTGTATAGCACAGAGAGCTCAGCTTGGAGCTTTGTGATCACCTGGGGAGGGGGAAGGGGGGAGGGGGGTGAGGCGGGAATAGGGGTGGGGTGGGAGGGAGGGAAAAAAGGGAAGGGATATATGTATGCTTATAGTTGATCCACATTGTTGTACAGCAGAAACTATCACAACATTGTATAGCAATTACACTCCAATTATTTAAAAAGATATTTGTAAGAAAGAAAACACTTTAGCTCATTACTCAGTTGATTTAACTTCATGATTCTCAATATATGGATGACTACAAATATTTGGGTGATTGAAATTATCAGTCTATAAAATGTGTCTATGGTTAACAACATTGATGAATGAAATCATGCTGTGATGTTGATTAAGATTGAATTCGATAATTGTTAGGTAAATGTTGGGCTGATGACAGGCTAAATGGATGAATGGATGAATAGATGGAAGGATGGATGTATAAGTGAATGGATGAAGAAATATCATTTTAGTACATATTTGTGTGAATGCTATTTAATATTTAAAACATTAATAAGATTATGTTGCCCAGGTCCTATGATTCACAGTATTTTGTATTGTTTTACCCACAAATGCTTCATTTATCTAGTTTTTAACAGTTTCCATGTAAATAAAGTTTCTAGGTAGTATACTTAGCACTTTAAGTACTATATTAGTTTTCTATGTTTGGAGTACAGATTACAACAAACTACATTGAACTGAACTGAACATAGCTTAAAACAACAGAAATTTGTTTTCTTATAGTTCTGCAGCTCACAAGCCCCAAATCAGCATTGACAGAGCTCTTGCACTTTTTTCCAAGGATCTGGGTAGAATCCATTCCATGTCTCTCTCCTAGCTTCTGGTGCCTGGTCACAATTCTTGATCTTCCTTGGCTTTCTCTACAGTAGTCCAATCTGTCTCCATCTTCATATCGCCTTCTCCTCTGTCTATATCTTATCCTCTCTTGTCTTATGAGGATATTTGTCAATGGATTTAAGGCCCTTACAGATAATTAAGGATGACCTCCTCATTTCAAAATCCTTAACTTGTGCAATGCCTTGTTTTCCCAAAGAGGCAACATTCTCTGGTTCTAAGAATTAGGACATAGACATATTTTGAGGGGGCACCAGTCAAGTTGCTACAAACACCAAAAACATTTTAAGCAGGGTTGTTTCTAAAGATAATTATTTATC
Organism: Ovis canadensis; assembly: GCF_042477335.2. Lineage (NCBI taxonomy): Eukaryota > Metazoa > Chordata > Mammalia > Artiodactyla > Bovidae > Ovis > Ovis canadensis. Next base: position 71,732,364 of record NC_091727.1, read on the forward strand.
TGACTTATTAAGTAGAAGATAGTGAACATAAGTCTATCCTAATTGCTCGAGTACTTTACTGTGTAGTTTACATATACAGTGAAATTTTCATGAGATATGCAGAGCTGTTTGCTCCAATACTGAGTGCCTCTGAACTAACATTACTTCTTTAATTCTTGAATATTTTTAGAGTGTTTCTGTCCCTTCTCTTTTTGTCAGGTGTAATTTCTTAGTCCTGTGTTAGTATTGACTCTCATTTCCCTATTCTAATTTAATGCTTCTAATATTTTGTAATAATAATGCTTGCTATAAGTATTTATAAAATAATAATCAGTATTTAAAAATTATTTAAATACTGCAAAATTCTGGGTAAAACAAAAACATAAATTCTAACTAATTTACATATAGCATTTAGACTCAACAACATGAAAAAATCTGACATGATAATTCATATTTAAGACATAGATTTAATTGAGTGTGAAAACTCCACAGTATAATTTGGTTATCTATAAGAAAGAAAAGTGCTCTAATATATAAAGAAATATTCATTTCCCACAATTAAGATGGTGCCATTCTTATTCTAATCCATATTGGTCAGATGAGATTTTGTCACATTTTATGACATACTTAAACGAATTCAAATAATCAGAGGAAGGTGACTAATATATTAAGAGGTTGAAAGCTAGACTAAGGAAGTATATATATGGTAAAACTAATGATGAACATCCTGCGGAAGTGAAAACTGATGCTGGACAAGGGGAGGAAAGAAACTTCTTGCTGTCTGTACACAGAATAATGGTTGTCATGTATGAATGCAGGAAGCTAATCCTTTAATGTAACAGAAGAAAGAAATACAACCAATAAATGGAAGTTAGGTAGAGATGGACTTCCATTTATAATATAGAACATATGAGCAGTTCTTAAACAGGTTGTTTATAAAAGTATAAGTTCCACATCACTGAAAAGGATACAACTGAGATTGGCTTTTATTTATGAGGTAGAAAATATGCTGAAGAAGTTTCTTCCTATAGAAAAAAAAAATATATCTATAGTTGGAATGTTGGGTCTGTGAAGATTTTATTAACTAGGCTGCTATTGCTGCTAAGTCACCTCAGTCATGTCCGACTCTGTGTGACCCCATAGATGGCAGCCCACCAGGCTCCCCCAACCCTGGGATTCTCCGGGCAAGAGCACTGGAGTGGGTTGCCATCTCCTTCTCCAATGCATGAAAGTGAAAAGTGAAAGGGAAGTTGCTCATTCCCGTCCGACTCTTTGAGACCCCATGGACTGCAGCCCACCAGGCTCCTCCTTCCATGGTATTTTCTAGGCAAGAGTACTGGAGTGGGATGCCATCACCTTCTCTGTTTAATAAGGTAGCTTATAAATAAAGTGAAATATGCATCTAAATGCTGGCAAGAGAGCCACGAGGCTATGGCCCTTGGCTTTCTAACCCTCTAATGTCTATGTCTCTTTTTAGTTTTATGTTTGTTTTTCTTTTTCTATTCACTTGATTTCCTCATCTAGTTTATGCCTTAAGTCACAAGGGGCTTTAGTCTGTAAACATCAAGAGTATATTAGACACTGAGACTTGACAGGGAGATTATTCTCACTGTAATTGATCTAGTTCTATTTCTTTAACTGTTAGTTGTATGGTTTGAAGCAATTTTCGAAACTGTTTCAATTTTAGTTTCCACCCAGTGTAAAATAATTAAAAAAAAAAAAACTTGTGATTCTTTGTTGTTGAGGGAATATGCATGTGTGTGTAGGTGCATGTGTATATGTAAGAAAGACATCAAAATCAGCAACCAAGGCAAGGTATTATTAATGAGCTAGCTCTCTTAAACATGAGTTTTGGCAGTTTAAATAAGTTTTTTTTCTTTTTTTTTTTTTCCACCCCATGGGAAGTCCTCCACAAGTGTGTGTTTAATTGTAGTGGGGGTAAGAGAATGGACTTAACTCAGTCATTACTCAGTCAGTTATTCATTACAACATTCCAGACGTTTTCTCCCTTGAAAATGGAAAAAAATTTTTTTTTTTCCTCTGTGCAAAATATTTTCTAGGGGCAAATAAAATATTATTTGGAGGACTGGAAAATAATCCCATCCTCAGAAGCATTGCCAACTTTTTAGTTTCTCAGGTAAGCACTCCATGAGCATAATGAGACAGATGTTTTAAACAAAAACAAATTAAACCCCCCCAGCCCACCGTGGACCCTGAAATTTCTGAAAAACCACAGAATACAGCTACAGGCTCCCTCTGCTGGTGAACTGCAAAGAATTGGTGAAGAAATTGCAGCATTATTCACCATAAGAAATAGTGGCAAGTGATGCCTAGCTCTAGAGAGTTGGCAGCTAAACTTATGTAAGGCTCTGTGAATAATCATAAGAAGGTATGTGGCATTTTTAGGAGCTTTAAGCAACTGAAGACCCATTTAAATTAAATATTGATGCATAATCCCATATATATCTAACTAATTCTTGCTTGGATAAAGGTATATGATTCAATACAAACAAACACAATAAAAAGCTGAAGTCTTCAAGCCTCACCCCACAGACTACAGAAAGCTATGATATTAGAGTTTAATTTTAGGGTCTTTGAAACTGTTACCTAACAATGCTGGTAAATAAATACTACAGAGAAAAGTGAAAATGGTATTAAAAGGCAACCAACAAAAGCACCAAAATTTTTCTAATTCTTTTGATATTCCACTGAAAGTGCAGGTCTTGTCGTATCAATGAATATGAAAAACATTCCATCCCAGATTTCTCTCTGATAATATATCATGTAGAGAACAAAAATATCTGTTATCCAAGTCCTATATTCTCTAGGACATCTAGAACATCTAGAATATCAGAGCTGAGACTCTGATGGCATCACTGTTTCTGGAATCTAGTGTGTGCGTATGCATTAATCATTGAAGAAATGTCAATGTAGGAGAGAACAAAGATTAATTTACTCAGAAAAAAACAGGAAATAAGCACATACTCTCATTCTCAGAGTTAGCTTCACCCCAGAAAAGAGGCCTTGAATGAGGTGTGTAGCCACTTGATAACTTTTATATTTGCTCATTATCAATAAACACTCTTCAGCTCACATACACTTCAGAGAGTACTATATTTGCTTAGAATTAATAAAATTTGGAATTTCTCTCAACATTCTTAGGTCATGGTTGCCAATTTATAGATAAGTCCACTAAAGAGAAGCAAGTTTATTTGGATTTTCCTGGATAGTAATATAGATATGATGATGATGGTATATACTTATTAATATATTTCCTTATATTATATATATTATTTCATTAAATCATCACAAGACCCTGTGAGATATAGGACCTATTACTATGACCATTTCATATATGAGAAAATCGAGGTGAAAAAAGGGTTAAATAGTTTTCTCAAGGTTACACAACTATTAAATTGAAAAGTTGGAATTAAGATCCCAGGCAGTCTGACTCCCGCAAGGTGTAGAGCCTCCTTGCTGCTGCTGCTGCTGCTGCTGCTGCTGCTAAGTCACTTGAGTCGTGTCCGACTCTGTGTGACCCCACAAATGGCAGCCCACCAGGCTCCCCCGTCCGTGGGATTCTCCAGGCAAGAACATTGGAGTGGGTTGCCATTTCCTTCTCCAATGCATAAAAGTGAAAAGTGAAAGTGACGTCCCTCAGTCGTGTCCGACTCTTGGAGACCCCGTGGACTGCAGCCTACCAGGCTTCTCCATCCATGGGATTATCCAGGCAAGAGTACTGGAGTGGGGTGCCATCTCCAAGAGCTTCCTTTGTTGCTGTTAATAATTGAATAACCATAACTTGAAAACAAGTTCATACCTGCAATGTTAATATTCTTGTCATTGTCTTCTGACCTACTAAAAAAGGCTCTTTGAACCATCAAAGAAACTGAAGGGCTATATTTTAAAGGGTCATGGTCAAAGGAATGATGTCTTTGTGAATATACATAGATAGCTGGAACTGTAGCCTGCAAAATTTACTTATAACCCTGAGTACTCTTTTTAGGTAAGGGAAAGATGGTAGTGCAACAAATGAGTCTGTAGGAAAGAAAATTTGAAGTCCCAAATACAACTTGACAAACACAGAGAATTATCATTTTCTATTGCTGGAGGAGGCTGGAGTTAGCACATCCCCTTTACAAGTTGGTTTCTCTATGTCTCACTTGAGCGACTGTTTCCATAGACACCCACACTTCAGTTTCCCAGCTTAACCACATTCAAACAAGAATGCAGGCTTTGGTTACAACAGCTGTGAACTGTTTTACCATGTGTCTAACAGGCACGGCTTATCTACTTTCCTCTACGTGTGCAACAGGACGACAGGGGGTTTCAGCAAACAGTAATAAAAATTTTTCTGAACGACTCTAAGAAGTTCCAAAATTGAAGAAACATATTTTAATCTATATGAAAGAAGAAAAAATCAGAAAGAAAGGAGAAGAAGCTTTTATCTGTCCTTGGCTTTTGGGGACATGGGTGGGGCAATAGTGACTGGTACTAAACTATTTCACAAGTGCCAAATTGAGAACACATGCCTTTCTTCTATGTTTGAAACAAAGTGGTAGATCCCTGGGGACCCATAGAGGAAGATGGTGGGGTGTGGAAATCACTGTGGGCACCGAAAAGTACTTGAATAATAAGCTAATACTATTCACAGGCCACTTGGCTGTGTTTATTATGGCCTTGTGCTAATGATAATTTTAAAAAATCAAATTAAATTGTTTAAAAGCATTTACTTTCTGAGAATCTGGTGAAAGTAACATTGTATTATTAATAGAAGTTTCCATAGAGAGAAAATACATAAGAATTATCTTTAAAATGTACTCATGTGAAAAAGATAAATGGCAAACTTGTCAATTGGCCTAGAAACTTTAGGAACAGACATGCTGAAAGAGTGTGCATGCATATACATACAAGCACACATACATTTTTATATGAAGCCTTTGTGTACACATAGTACACAAAGCTTGTTTGCTTGTGCATATCCTATTTTAATATAACATATATAGAAACATGCCTCACATTGAGGAGTGCTTTGAAGTTCAATGTAACCAATCAGACAGATATTCTGTACTTAGATGAAACCTAGTCACAAAGAGGGCATGTTGAGGAATTCTAAGTCTTAAAATAGTGATACCAATACAATACTGTAAACTAATTAGCCTCCAATTAAAATAAACAAATTTAAATTAAAAAATAAAATAGTGATAGAAAGCAATTTCAACTCACATAATTATCACAGAAAAACCCTATGATATAAACTCTATTGCTACATTATATGAATGAAGAAACTGAAGCACAAAAGTATTAAGTGACATGCCAAAAATTACTTTACTATTATGAGGTTCAGCAAGGATTTAACCTCAGGCAGTCTGGTACCAAAATCTACTCTTAACCTTTGTCGTCAGCAAGTGGAAAGAAATGTTCAGAATCCAGTAGGAAAAAGTGAGTGCTGACCAACCTCCACTCTGTCTCTAAGCATCTAGAACGTTCTGTGAGTTACTGTCTATATCATGGGTAAATGGGTGGGATTTTAAGTGGTAAAGATATTTTAGACAGGAAGAGATGTGCTGCTTGAAAAGTAGTTTCTATTTGATGGAAAATTGACACAACAGAGATTCTTGTTCTCCCTTAGTGACAGTAAGAGTACTGTTAAAATAATGCATCATCTGGATCTTGCCTTAGATTACATTTCTTAAAAATAAAAAAAAAAGTCATGTTCAGAATGATTAGGTGGTGACAATAATTTAACTGGGTCTTCAAGGTTCTCTTACCCTTGTCTATTATTTCTTGGTTCAAGAAAATAAATAACTTGGTCATCCAGCATCTTCTGTTGTAACTTGAGTGGAACTGAGTTGCTATAATATTCATATTCATGTGTGAACTATATGAACATTATAGTAAATAGTAAATATGAAGATTGCTTTAATCTTTAAAGCACTCCTTAGCTAGTGTGTGGTTTATTCTTTTGTGCTCAAGGAAGCATTTCCCAGCTTTACAGACTGACATATCTTCCCAGCTTTACAGATTGACATATTTTTTCAATTGTAAATAAAACTTTTAACAAGCAAATGTTTGTCCTCTTTCTTCAGATTCATCTTCCAGAGAAATTTAATTTCATTGAATAGAAACTGGGTCATTTGAAATATGTAAACTAGGAGGATGCCAATGTTTTAATTTCAATATCTACCTCTACAAATACAGTAGAATCATGGATTAGACAAATAGACCATATGAAAGTGAAAGTATTATACAAGGCTCCAAATATAGGCAGTTCTAATAATCCTCTCACTCATATTAATTACAGATGCTTTGCACAGATAGACTGCTGGCTTTGTCTAAGGGCAAGTATAATATTATTATTCTTTGTTTATATTATTTTATTTTATTGCAAGGAGTAGAGACAACTGAGAAACTGTTTCAGCATGGCTAGTTTTTAAATAATCATGAAGTTTTATTTGGGGCCTAAAAGAGAAGGACAGAGCAAAAAGTTTAAAGGTAGTGTGATCTAACTGTTGGTTAAACAAAAGAGCTCAGTAATAGGCACATCCAAGTCAATAGAGTTGAATCATGGCTTTGTTATAAGGGGCAAAGGAACATCTCTGGTATTAGGGAAAAGTCTTTCCATCATTTTTCCTGGGTACAGTCCCGAGGCTGCTTATAGGAGAGAAGGGAATAAGTGATTCATGATCCTGGTTGATCACATTTAAGAGCCTGGCAATTATCAAAAATATTTGACTTCAGGATAAAAAATACATGAAAGTGGATACAGGAGTATTTATTAAGCAATTTAATATTTCCCAAATAAAGTGCTTAGACTATTTCTTACAAAAGATAATCCCCACATGAGGTCCTTTCAGTTCAGTTCAGTTCAGTTCAGTCGCTCAGTCCTGTCCGACTCTTTGCGACCCCATGAATCGCAGCACACCAGGCCTCCCTGTTCATCACCATCTCCCTGAGTTCACTCAGACACACGTCCATCGAGTCCGTGATGCCATCCAGCCATCTCATCTTCAGTCGTCCCCTTCTCCTCCTGCCCCCAATCCCTCCCAGCATCAGAGTCTTTTCCAATGAGTCAACTCTTCTCATGAGGTGGCCAAAGTACTGGAGTTTCAGCTTTAGCATCATATCCTCCAAAGAAATCCCAGGGCTGATCTCCTTCAGAATGGACTGGTTGGATCTCCTTGCAGTCCAAGGGACTCTCAAGAGTCTTCTCCAACACCACAGTTCAAAAGCATCAATTCTTTGGCGCTCAGCCTTCTTCACAGTCCAACTCTCACATCCATGAGGTCCTTTAGTAGTAATTAACGCAATAAGGTTAGTGTTATTTAAGCAACAATGGTAAAGTTCTTTTAAATATAATATCATCATATAAAATATATCAACAACTATCTAGATTTGAGGCATAATTATTGCAAACATTAAAACTTAGGACTGGTTCTTTTTTTTTTTTTTGGACTGGTTCTTTAGAAATTTGATGATTATGTGAAATTATTGAGGTCGTTGGGTAATAAATGAATTTCAACAGGTACCAATAAGTTGCATTTGAAGATTAGTAGTTATGTGAAACACATAAACTTTTCTGATGAAGAAAAGCAGTGAAGTCCCTGAAGGCTCTACTTATAAAATTTAAGCTAAACTGAAGTTACCCTCTTTATGAATTTCACACATTCTTAAAGTGTTGAAATATTACCTGATCAACTGCTCAGGCTATGGAAATGTTTCACACCAGGCTGGGGGAGTCCATGTATTCACATTTCAGTTACAATTAGGAAAGGAATAGGAATTGGCAGACATTGAAAGACTATGATTCAACTTGGGGATTACTCCTGAAAAAGAAGTCAGGGAAATACAAAAAGGAGAGGAGAAGGTGTAAGATAAGGGAATTTGAGACCTTGCCAACAGTGTTAGTCAGATTTTTCCTAGGTCTTATTTGAACAGGTTACTTTGTTGAGATCCTTACCATTGAGAACTGCAGAGAGAAGTTGCTATTGAAATAATGTAAAAATAATTAGAAGAAATATACTGCATATGTATAGACATGAAAAGTCATGGATTTTTAAAGCAATTTAAACTATTGGAGCCCAGTTGGAAATGACTACTTTTGTCTCTGCACTATTCATTAGTGACATCATCATTTAGCTGTTTATTTCCCCGGGCCACGTATTTTCACTAAAACTTGAAAATATAGGCAAAAAGAGGATCTTTAAGAGGGAGAGAAATAGATAGACCAATTCTAAAGTTGTTTTCCTTTTTTTAATGGTGCCATTGGAATATGAAAAGATTTTATTTTTTCCCCAGAGTTACAAAACAGTTTGGGTAGAGTTATTTCATCTTAGTGGAAAATAAGGGGATAATCATTGGGGTACACACCCGTACCCTAAGGTGGCAATGAGCTCAGTTCTCTTTTCTCTTGTGTTATAGTAGTCACTCAGTCATATCTGACTCTTTGCAACCCCATAGACTGTAGCCTGACAGGCTTCTCTGTCCATGAAATTCCCCAGGCAAGAATACTGGAGTGGGTTGCCATTTCCTTTTCTGGGGGATCTTCCTGATCCAGGGATCAAATCCGGGTCTCCCAGATTGCAGGCTGGTTCTTTACCATCTTAGCCAACAGGGAAGCCCTCCCCTGTGTTATAATTAAATGCAAAAAAAGGACACATGAAGTTTATTTTTACTAACTTAAAGATAGATATAAGCTACATTAACTTCACTGCCTCATCTAATAAAAATTTTGTTTTTATTTTTAAGATAAGAATTATTCATACATCATTTTTTAAAATTATTGGAATATAGTTGATTTAAAATATTGGTACCTATACACATATCCACTCATTTTTTTAGATTCTTTTTCCATTACAGATTAGATTATTTTCCCATTATAGGCCATTACAGAAATGGAGTAAAGTTCACTGTGCTATACAATAGGTCCTTATTAATTATCTATCATATATAGTAGTGTGTATATGTCAATCCTAATCTTCCACTTTATCCCTTTCCCTGTTACCCCCAATAACCAGAGTATGTTTTCTATACTTGTAACTCTATTTATGTTTTGTAAATAAATTCATTTGTATTATTCTTTTTAGATTCCACATATAAACAATATCATATGATATTTGTCCTTCTCTGACTTACTTCACTCAGTATGACAATCACTAGGTTCATTCATGTTGCTGAAAATGGCACTATTTCACCATTTTTAATGAGGACTAATATTCCATTGCATATATGTAGCACATCTTTCTTATCTGTTCCACTCTTGGGAGACATTTAGGCTGCTTCCATGTCTTGGATATTGTAAATAGTGCTGCAATGAACATTATAGTGCATGTATCTTTTCAAATTATGGTTTTCTCCAGATATATGTCCAGTAGTGGGATTGCTGGATCTTATGATAACTCAACATCACTAATTATCAGAGAATTGCAAATCCAAACTGCAATGAGGTTATCATCTCACACCATTCAGAATGAAAGTGAAGTCGTTCAGTCTTGTCCGACTCTTTGTGACCCGTGGACCGTAGCCCACCAAGCTCCACCGTCCATGGGATTCTCCACGCAAGAATAATGGAGTAGGTTGCCATTTCCTTCTCCAGGGAATCTTCCTGACCCAGGGACTGAACCCAGGTCTCCCGCATTCCAGGCAGACGCTTTAACCTCTGCACCACCAGGGAAGCCCACCATTCAGAATGACCATCATAAAAAAAAATCTACAAACAATAAATGCTGAAGAGAGTGTGAAGAAAAGGGAACCCTCCTTACATTGTTGGCGTAAATGCAAACTGGTACAACCACTATGGAGAATAGCATGGAATTTCCTTTAAAAAAACAACTAAAAGTAGAGAACTCTTTAAATATCATTAAACATAGAATTATTTTTCACCAAAGTTGCAATTCTGTTTTTACACACACATTTAAACTTTTGCTAAAAATGTCTTTTACCCACTGTATCCATATCGGTATCTCCCAATCTCTGTTAAAACTTAGATTCTCATCTTCTAATTAAAAAAAAAAAAAAACTTTCCTGAAGGTCACTAGTGACTTCCCTGATCAGTATGTAATCTCTTCTCAAGTCCTCATTGTCTTTGACCTTTATAAAGTGTTTGACACTGTTCACCACCACATTTTGAAACTTTGTTCTCTTAGTTTTTTTAAGCCAATAGCTATCCTGATTTCCTTCCTACTCCTACTTCTTTCTTTTTTTCCCCCTTTTGATACAAGCCTCCCCCTGCCTAACCCTTAAATGTTTTTCTTCTCCAAGTTATATTAAAGGTCTATTGCTCTTTTTCTAGCATTGCCTGCTCACACTGTGCAAGCACATCTATTTTCTTTCAACATTTTTTCTTCTATTTTAGTACCACATTTTCTTTATCCATCTATATCAGTGGGCATTTACGTTGCTTGTATATCTTGGCTATTGTAAATAATGCTGCAATGAACATTTGAGAGCACATGTCTTTATTAATTAGCTTTTTTATTTCTTATTTTCTTTGGATAAATACTCAGAATTGTAATTGCTGGATTGTATAGTTATTCTATTTTTACTATTTTGAGAAATGTCTATATTATTTTCCACAGTGGCTGCACCAATTTACAGTCCCCTCAATGGTGAATGAGATATTTTTCTCCACATCTCTGCCAACAATTTTCATTTGTTTTATGTTGACAATAGCTATCATGACAGGTATGGAATGTTGTCTCTTTATGGTTTTAATTTGCAGTACCCTGATGATTAGTGATGTTGAACATATTTTCATATGTCTGTTGGCCATCTGTATATTTTCTTTGCAAAAACGTCTATTCAGTTTTTCTACCTTTTTAAAAAACTTTTTATTGTATATTGGTGTATAGCCAACTAACAAACAACATTGTGATAGTTTCAGGTAAAAAGCAAAGAGACTCAGTCATATAGATACAGGTATCAATTCTCCCCCAAATCCCCCTACCATCCAGGCTGCCATGTAACAGTGAGCAGAGTTCCATGTGCTATACAATAGATCCTTGCTGGTTATTCATTTTAAATACGGCTGTGTCCACATGCCCATCCCAAACTCACTAACTATCCCTTCTCCCCATCCTTCCCACCCTGACACCATGCAACCATAAGCTTGTTCTCAAAGTTTGTACTGAGTCTGTTTCTGTTTTATAATTTAATTTGCATCATTTCTATTTAGATTCCACATATAAAGATCCTCACAAAATGTTTTTTTTTTTTTGTGCAAAAGCTTTTAGTTTGATGTAATCCCATTTTGTTTGTTATTATCTAGTTTTATGGTGTAAACAACTTCTATATTGATGACTCTAAATCTCTATCTCTAGCTTTGTGCTCTCTCCCTTTTGGTTTCAATGGTAACTGAAATCTGTCTTTTTTCAGAGATAAAAAGATATCTGAAAACATTATTCTTAGCTTTTCTGCCTTTATCAATTCTTGTAACTTATTACTATGATAGATGTTATCTGAAAGTAAAAATCATAAGTTTATTCACCTGAAGACAAAAGGAAAACTGTGTGTAATGATCTATTCAGTTGTATTACAAGACTGGGTAGTTATCTTCAAGAAAATTAGAGATACCAAGGGAATATTTCATGCAAAGATGGGCACAATAACGGGCAGAAATGGTATGGAACTAACAGAAGCAAAAGAGATTAAGAAGAGTTGGCCATACACAGAACTGTACCAAAAAGGTTTTAATGACCCAGATAATCATGATGATGTGATCACTCAGACATGCCAGACATCCTGGAGTGTGAAGTCAAGCACACCTTAGAAAGCATTACTATGAGCAAAGATAGTGGAGGTGATGGAATTCCAGCTGAGCTATTTCAAATCCTAAAAGATGATGCTGTGAAAGTGTTGCACTTGACATGGTAGCACATTTGGAATACTCAGCAGTGGCCATAGGAATGGAAAAGGTCAGTTTTCATTCAAACACCAAAGAAGGGAAATGCCAAAGAGTGTTCAAACTGCCTCACAATTGCATTCATTTCACATGATAGAAAAGTGAAAACTGAAAGTGCTATTCATTCAGTTATGTATGACTCTTTGTGATCAGTGGACTATACCCACCATATTCCTCTGTCTGTGAAATTCTCCAGGCAAGAATACTGGGGTGGGTTGCCATTTCCTTCTCCAGAGGATCTTCTCTACCAAGGAATAGAACCCGGGTCTCCTGCACTGCGGGCAGATTCTTTACCATCATCTGTTGGAACATAGTAAAAGAAAGGGAATTTAAAAAAAAATCTACTTCTGCCTCATTGACTACACTAAAGTCTTTGGCTGTGTGGATCACAAAAAACTGTGGAAAATTCTTAAAGAGAAGGTACTAACAGACCGCTTTGCCTGTCTCCTAAGAAACCTGTATGCAGGCCTAGAAGCAACAGGTGTAAGCAGACATGGAGCAACAAAAGTGGTTCAAAATTGGGAATGGAGTACTTCAAGGCTGTACATGGTCACTCTACTTATTTAACTTTACGCAGAGCACATTATGTGAAATGTCAGGCTAGATGAAGCACAAGATGGAATAGAGTTTGTCTGGAGAAATATCAATAACCTCAGATATGCGGATGACACCACTCTAGTGGCAGAAAGTAAAGAGGAACTAAAGAGCCTCTTCATGAAGGTGAAAGAGGACAGTGAAAGAGCTGGCTAAAAACTCAACATTCAAAAAACTAAGATCATGGCATCCTGTTTCATCACTTCATGGCAAATAGATGGGGAAAAAATGGAAACAGTCACAGACTTTCTTTTCTTGGGCTCCAAAATCACTGCAAATAGTGACTGCATCCATGAAATTAAAAGATGCTTATTCCTTGGAGGAAAATATATGAAATACCTAGAGAGCTTATTAAAAAGCAGAGAGACATCACTTTGCCAACAATGGTCCATATAGTCAAAGCTATGGTTTTTCCAGTAGTCATGTGTGGATGTGAGAGTTGGACTACAGAGAAAGCTGAGCACCAAATAATTGATTCTTTTGAACTATGGTGTTGGAGAAGACTCTTGAGAGTCCCTTGGACTACAAAGAGATCCAACCAGTCCATCCTAAAGGAGATCAGTCTGGATGTTCATTGGAAGGACTGATCCTGAAGCTGAAACTTCAATACTTTGGCCACCTGATGTGAAGAGCTGACTCATTGGAAAAGACCCTGACCCTGGGAAAGATTGAGGGCAGGAGGAGAAGGAGATGACAGAGGATGAGATGGTTGGATGGCATCACCAACTCAATGGACATGAGTTTGAGCAAGCCCCAGAAGATGATGAAGGACAGGGAAGCCTGGCATGCTGCAGTCCATAGGGTGGCAAAGAGTTGGACATGACCGAGTGACTGAACAACAACCATATGCCTGAAGGAAATAAAACTAGTAGTCGTTAATCCTAAACTCATATATCTGATCCATTGTAAATTGGCCAGGGGCCATGAAAAGGATGGTGACTTAATCGTAGGATCAAGAGAAACCATAAAGATGTGAAGTATCTTGACCTTTAAACTCATTGGTTAGAAATAAGGTGATTTAAGAACAGGAGTTAACCAAAATGTACAGATTAAGGATATAAAAACTGCTGTAGGTCCCACCTTGAGGGTACTTGCGGGGACTTTTTACCCCCTCTCAGTGTCTATGCTGAAAGCTTTGTACTTTGCTCCTCTTTAATAAATCCTGTTTGCTTGCTACCATGAGTGTTTTCCATTCTTCCTGGATTCCATTCTTTGGCTCCACAGACAAGAACTCAGATTCCCATTTCAGTAGGCAAGTTGCCCTTTCTGCAGATGACCTAAGTAGTTCTAATGCTTTTGGAATGAATGAGCGTTGAGCCAACAGCTACTGTTAAAAAAAAAAAAAAGTACTGAATGTAGGGAGAATAGGGAGGTAGGTAGAAATTAACTTCATGATTTAATTCCTTTTTTTAGTGACCGTTCATGAAACAACAGAATCTAGGATTAACAACAACTTGGAGGTTATATGAACCAATGTTTCCCAAGTTTCAATCATTCTTTTACCTCCTGTATGATTTTTCCATATCTAGTTATCACTACTCAATAGGTATTGAGTGAAAAGTGAAAGTATTAGTCACTCAGTCCTGTCTTTTTTGTGACCCCATGAAATGTAGCCCACCAGGCTCCTCTGTGCATGAAATTCTCTAGGCAAGAATCCTGGAGTGGGTAACCATTCCCTTCTCCAGGGCATCTTCCCGAACCAGTGATTGAACCCAGGTCCCCTACATTGCAAGCAGATTTTTTACCATCTGAGCCACCAGCCAGAGAGTATGCATATTCAAATATATTATATTCAAATGTAATTTTATTTAAAGTTATTCAACTTCTTTTAAAATGAAATATTAACTACCATATGTTCAGAAATCAAGTGGCATCTGACATAAAGAGATGATAATTACAAAAAATAAGTACTAATTATATAAGTAGCTATTAAAAATAAAATGTTTGCCCATACATCTCCCAAAATTATATTGAATGCCACTTGTGACAAATGAGTTCAGGTCTACATCTGCTTTGTATCAATACAGTATGTAGAAAATAGCTTATTTCCCTAAAAGCCTAGTTCCTGTCTTAGGTCACACAGCAAGGCCATGGCAAAGATAAGAATGTCTGATCTGGTTACCAAAATGTTTCACTTACTGAGAACAATAGCTTATTTTCTGTATTCTCCATGGAGACACATTGTACATTAAAGTTCCTTTGAAAAGGAACTTCTGAGGCCTGATAAGTTGTCACATAATTTTTCCCTTCCTAAATTCACTGGCAAACTTAGAACTGCACCCCCAGTTATGAAGGGTGCTGACATAACAGTCAAAAAAATTTAAAAAGGGAAGTAAAATATGGGACAGGACATCACCAGAGTTGGTGAGGGAAAAATCTTGATATAGATGTATTCAGATGTGCAAAGCTTCAATCTCCACAGACGGAACAGGAAATTAGACACTGATCACATCTCCTAACAGCTGCATAAATCTTGTGGACCCATGAAAAAGACAGCCAAGCAGCCAACTAGGAACGGAACATCTGGTTTAACTGAAAAAGTTAATGACTAAGAAAGAGTTCAGAGTATAAAAAAGAAAGAAGCAGAAGCTAGAATCAGAGATATCTCCAAATCAGCAATTTCCAGGGTGTGTTTTCCTGGTTTTGATAAACAGCTCAGTTCCCTATACTTTCTCCATTTTTATCTCCAGACATAGGCAGTGAGAATTGGTGTTGAGTATAATGCTTCAAAAGCAAGTCCAATCCTAATTTAGCATAAACAGGATTACAGTAATAGCAGAAGTCTCCAAATAAAATTTAACATTAGTTTATTAGCTTAAGTAGCTTTACTATTTGCTATTAGCTGTAAATGAACATTAGCCAAAACCTAGCTAAATTACACTAAATGTTTTCAAATGGCTTTAACTAGAAATGCAAAATTATAAAGACCTCAGAAGACAATTTAATATAACCATCTTAAATAATCAGGTGGGGTAATTAAAACCCAAAGATATATGGGACTAGGATACAGTAACATAGCAAATTAGCATCAGAACCGCTGCTAGAATCCAGGTGTCCCAACTGCCAATATAATCCTTTTTCTTAATATCATATTGTATTTGGTCATCAGCTTTCCTCTTTCTTTCACTTTCTAGTCCCTCTCTAGCTTTAGGAGGTTTCTGCTTTTGCAAGTACAGGGTATTATTTGAGTGAATATTCTCTTTGAAAACTAAAGTGACAGTGTCCCATTTAAGAAGGTGAATTTTTATTCAAAATCAAACTCAATTCCAAGTTCATCAAACTCCAGCTTTTTCCCAGCCAGGACTTAATATTTTTGCCCTATTCCCTCATACCAACTTAACTCTAAACCAACTCCCAAATGGATAATTCAACTCTAACCTAGAACTCTTTTTTCATGCACCTGACTTCATTTATACTTTGTACTTTTTAACATGTTTGCAGTGTCTCCACAAGTCAAATTTTCTAAAAGCCTCCTTGTTCCCCACAACCTTTATTTCCCCATGTTTGTATGTTTTTTTCCTAAAAGGTTTTCAAAGTCTCAATCGTTTGCCCGGACATTTTCTTTAAGGAGATAAAACAAGCCTTTATGGAAAGAACTGTTGTTTGCAAATGCTCATTATACTACTGAACTAGTGCCTTTCTTGGCAAATTGCCCCTTATACTTAGAAATACAAATAAAAAATGACAAAGTATGAAAGTTGAAATAAAAATTCAAGGTAAATAACAGAAGCCTTTGGAGAAAAGTCAAATTACTTATTTACCTAAGTAGATCAAAGGTGAGAAATACATTGCAATTCATGAAGTGGAACCCAAAATTGTTCACTTTTCTATCTGGTTGTCTTCTGGAGCAGAAAAATAGTCGCAAAAATTATTTGGAAAGTATGATCTTCTCCCACCTCTAAATTTCATCTTTGATGTTTTATGCTTGCTAGCTTACTTAACTTACTAAATAGCAAGGAGTTTTGCTTATTTATTCCTTTATTTAAGTTTTGTGGGGAGGGGTTTCTGTTTATTAAGCTAGCATTTTGCTACAGAAACTTGTAGTTGTCATCTGTGCTATGCAACCAGAAGGCACATGTTGTTCCTGTTTGAGGTGTTTAAGAGGTATTTTCTATTTCAGGAAAATCCTATATATATATATATACATATATATATATATATATATATATATATATATATATATATATATATATAGCCAGAGTCTCAATTTCCCTACCCTTGATCTATCTTACTGACACTTCCCTGGTTCTATTACCCTGCTGATTATCTGTCAGCATTCTCTGTACCTACATATTGAGTTGTTGATGACAGAGGAATTGTTTTTTTAATTGATTTGCTGTCCTTGAAAATTAAAGTTTTAATGCACAGATTATCAAATGGTTTTGGAAATATTCTTTCAAAATAATTGCTGCAGAATCAAATTATATTAAGAAGTATCCTGTTCTCCCCCTCACTCACATTCACAAACATATGCACCCTGTAGATTAGTTTATTTTCTGGATAAATTTAAAGGAATAAACAGATGAAATATAGTGCAAATAATAAACTTACAGTCTCCATAACTGTGAACCTAATTATATTCTCTTAAAAGCAAAAGCCTCTATTTTAGCACATTGTAGTGTACTCTATCAAATAGGCACAATTTCAGTAGCAGGTACTTATTTATAAAATATTGACTGGCATTAAGACAGCCTTTATAAGAAATTTTTAATCAAGTCATGATTATAGATCATTAAAATCTATAGATTATACATAATGGTGTAATTTCCAGTTATGTAGCTGCCCCCCCCACATAGTATTTTGTGAAATACTCTTTACTATAGAAATGTTCAAACATAAACAAAAATAAAGAGAATTATGTAATGAACCTTAATATACAAATAACAGTTTTAATAGCTAAGAACATGTTACAAATCTTGTATTTATCTGCCTTCCTTTACAAATTTTACTGAAGAATTCTAAAACAAATGCCAAATGTAATGTCATTTTATCCATGGATGGTTCAGTAAACATCTCAAACTTGTAAGACACTTTTTTTCTTTACATTGTTACCATACACACAACTCTTTTTTTTTAACTGGGATTTCTAGTTTCCTGTATTACAAAAATCGCTACAGAAGACTGAGAATGCTGGAATCATATTCCAACTCCGTCAATATCCAATTGTGCGATCCCTTTGGACCTCAGCTTCTCTTTTTGTCATATAAAGCAGTTACATACAATACCTAAGATTCCATTAATCTCCTAGATTCTGGATTTAAATAGCAAAAGTGGTTAAGCTTGAGAACCTATATTTTGTTATTCCCCCAGAGGATTAGAAACTCATTTCTAAACTGCATTAAGAAATTGGGAACAAAAGAGATTTGTTTTCACTAATTTCAAAGGTTAATGAAATAAATTTCAAGTATGATTATTTCTATCTTCTGAGGAAACGTTTCCTGTAACTGCCTATGCAGTGTCACTTGATAATTATTTGAAAACAATAATAATGCGGTTTCATTATTCTAACCATCTTCCTTCTTAAAGGGCCAGCACTGGCTTGACAGAAGTGCTCCTAAAGCCTGTGGCGCCCTCTTCTGACCCCTCACTCAATAGGGTGAGTCAAAGCTTTTGTTTCTGAAAAAAATATCATGTAAAAATTCATATCTGACGTAGGTCCTATGAAAGAAATCTGACTACAGCTCAATGGTGTGTACTTAACAAATTTTCCAGGTTTCATTTTTGAAATTTGAGAATTGTTCCAGAGAAAAAATAACAGTGAAATTTGAAATGTGATAGCAATTTCACTCAAGCAAAGTGCCTGTGTCAGAAAATCTTAAGAAGTGAAAATTTTATGCTAAAACATTTAAATGAATTACAAAAGATAACTACTGAATTAAAATTCAAACTTCATGCCATTAACTGTGTGCCTTAGTGCAGAGAAGCAAGATGGACTGTTGTGTACAACTTCTACTCTGCACTTTAAAATTATGAGTCTCAGAGATGATACTCTTTTTGAAAACTTCTAATGTTTTATCTCACTCTACATTATGCACTCAAGCTCATTTCCTTTCTTATCCCTTACAAATGTTGTTAAAGTGATCTTTCTAAGAAAATGACCCCTTCTTTTCCTGATAGTCATCCAAGCAACTGATATCCCCAAAATTTTGAGGCCCGTCACAAATTTTATTTACTAAAAGAAATCTTTCTTGAATGTTCCACTTTACATGTCCCTTTCTCTCTTCCCAATCCCTATATCTGGAATCACACTATAGTAATTCCATTATTCTATAATATAGTGAGACTGACTCCATAAATTATGGTTCTGACAAAAAGTTTAAATTCACTTTAATAGTCACATGATATTCTCCATTTTCTGATTTCTAGTATGTTTGAATTCTGATTTGTCCTTCCATTGGCACGTAAACTTTAGAAATACAAAAATATACTTACATGTTTGAAAGTTTCTCAAAGGACTGGACTCACACAGTATCATTCTTAAAGCTCCAATTTCTCTTCCTTTTGGGTCATTTAGTGTTGAAATCTATATCAGACTGGGAATTGAAACTCCTCAGTTAAACAGAAGACTCAATTAGCATAAGTAACTAGCTTTCTGATCACCTCAATTAGATGGGTCCCATTTCTATGACCTAGCAGTCAGTCTTTGCTGGTTGGTTTTATTTTTTTAATATAAATTTATTTATTTTAATTGGAGACTAATTACTTTACAATATTATACTGGTTTTGCCATACATCAACATGAATCCACCACAGGTATACACGAATTCCCCATCCTCAACCCCCTTCCCTCCTCCCTCTCCGTACCATCCTTCTAGGTCATCTCAGTGCACCAGCCCCAAGCATCCAGTATCATGCATACAGTATACTAATGCATATGTATGGAATTTAGAAAGATGGTAACAATAACCCTGTATGCGAGACAGCAAAAGAGACACAGATACATAGAACAGTCTTTTGGACTTTGTGGGAGAGAGAGAGGGTGGGATGATTTGGGAGAATGGCATTGAAACATGTATAATAATATCATATATTGTATTGGTTTTGCCATACATCAACATGAATCTGCCACAGGTATACATGTGTTTCCTATCCTGAACCCCACTCCCTCCTCCCTCTGGGTCATCCCAGTGCACCAGCCCCAAGCATCTCCTGGTTGCATTTTGTACTGGAGCCAACTCTTTCACCAATTTGTTTGGCAAGATTAACTGAAATTGTCAATGCATCTTCAAATAGAGAATGAAAAGCAGAAAACTAAAAATTGATGTGGAAATATTAATGTACAATGATATCTAATGTAGGGTGAAACTGGGTGGGTCTTGCTATATCTCTGCAAGAAGTGTTCAGGGACACTGAGCTTCTATGCAAACTAAAGGCTGTTATGAAGTGGAATATTTTGCCATTTGAGAAGGGATAAATATGAGCAAACTTTAAGCAGATCATTGATGCCTATGAAGAAGTGTTTGTATGACTGATATTCTTATGTTAGAACATGAAGCCAGGGTGGTTTATTTTGAAGGTATCCCTTCTCCTCCCTAAAATGATTATTTTGTTTAGCTTATCCCTGGGACAGTACTGAGTCAGCACTATTCACCTACATCCCTTCTACTCTGTGTCATGGTTTTTTGAGAAATCTTATCTTCCAGATATCTTTGTTGATGCTTTGTTCCTTTTTCTCAGATGGCCCACATCATCATTTCTTTTATGTTCTCTTTAGCAACTCTCTTCATTACTTCAGAAAAAAATGATCTTTGTAAAGTTTAATACTCAAGCCTTATTCACATTTCATTACCCAGTTTCTTTTGCAGGCTTTCTCAGATGTACCTGAAGATAATAAATTGATAAGAATCCAAGACAAAGAAATGCCAACTTACTAACTTGTGATTGTGACATTCCCTTAGACATAAAAAATTCTAAGGTATTTTGACATGTTTAGTAGATTAAGTTAACACCTACAAACCACTGGTCATGAGACTAGAGTTACTTTCATTTGTTCAGTCAGGCTTACATTTATTATTGAATACATATTTTTGAGCATTTACTTCAAGCCAGGTGGTGTTCTGAGTGGTGATAATACAGTCAACAAATGATAAGCCTTACTCTTACAGTTTATTGGGGAAAATAGAGATTTTTAAAATCTAAAAATAAATATTTAAATTTAAAATTGTATAAGAAACGGATCGCCAGTCTAGGTTCAATGCAGGGTGCAGGATGCTTGGGGCTGGTGCACTGGGATGACCTGGAGGGATGGTGTTGGTTGAGGGGAGGTGGGAGAGGGTTCAGGATTGGGAACACATGTATACCCATGGAGGATTTATGTTGATGTGTGGCAAAACCAATACAATATAGTAAAGTAAAAAAATATATATAATAATAATAAATAAATAAAATAAAATAAAATTGTAGCATTATTTTAAAAATGAATAAATTCTCGTGAGAAAGACTTTTGTGTTGGACAGGGAGCTACTTTGGAAGGGGTAATCAGGAAAGTCCTCTCTGAAGAAATGACATTTAAAATCATAATGAGAGTGTTAATAGACTCGATAGGCGGGCCAGAGGTTCTCAAGCAGCAGGAGGAAATTAAACTGCAAGTGGCGGACTTTTTTTTTTTTTTCTTTTATCTTCTAATCCTGTGTTGTCATGGTGACACCTGGTTCCACCTGAATTATCTCAAACCTTGAGCTAAGAAATGTGTTTTTTCTCATGGGAATATCTTCCTTAAGCTATGTTAAGGAACTATGTATTTGCTTGGAAATCTACCTTTCTTCAAGATTCATGTCAATTGTTTTATGGCCCAGGATGACTCACCTTATGCCAGTGCTATCTCAAAATGCATGTTGTGGGTAAGGGGCCTGGTGCATCTTTCTCACTTTTGAGGTGTTTCCTTTCTCTAATTAGCAGCTTGCTAATAGGTGTATGAGGTGAGGTGAGGTGAGGTGAAGTCACTTAGTTATGTCCTACTCTTTGTGACCCCGTGGACTGTAGCCTACCAGGCTCCTCTGTCCGTGGGATTCTCCAGGCAAGAATACTGGAGTGGGTTGCCATTTCCTTCTCCAGGGGATCTTCCCGACCCGGGGATCGAACCCAGGTCTCCTGCATTGGAGGCAGATGCTTTAACCTCTGAGCCACCAGGGAATAACTCTTGCTAAAAACCAGCAAGGGGGCACTCTTTCTGTCCCCTTCTGGTGTCTATGCCAGAAGATTTCTCTATATCTTTTATACTTTAATGAAACTTTATTACACAAAAAGCTCTGAGCCATCAAGCCTCTTCATTGGCCCTGGGTTGAATTCCTCTCCTCCTGTGGCCAAGAATCCTGGCATTTTTCACAGCTCACAGCAGCAGCCTTTAATATCTGAGGAAAGATAAAGATCTAGGCAATAGTGGAGGTGGAAGTGGAGATTAAGGACATCACAGAGGGGAACAGAGTGTTCCAAAACCTTGAGGTGGGGAGAAGTATGGCCATAGAGAAAAGGGAAGAAAATGGCACGATAAGAGTGGGGAAAGCTTTGCTGAGGAAAGAGTAATTTGCTCCATATTTCCTGCCTCTTTGCTTGAGTTGGTACATCTCATCTTATCCTATCTTGCTCTTAGGTTGAGCTTTATACCTTAGGCTTTCCCAGCTCTCAGGCCTTTGGACTCAGATTGAATTACACTGACAGTAGAATGAGGAATCTGAGGATGTGAATGGGAAATATCTCTTTATCTCAATTGTTAACATGTGGGTCAGACAGACCTAATATCTTACAGATTAATGTAAATGTGTCTGAGTGAAGTCAGGGCTGGGGTACAAAAAAAGAAGTCACAGTTGGTATTGAAATTTTGGATTAAATAAGGATACTTTTTCATCGTATGTGTGTATGCATGCTCAGTCGTGTCTGACCCTTTGCAGCCCCAGGCACTATAGCCGACTAGGCTCCTCTGTCCTTGGGATTTCCCAGGCAAGAATACTGGAGTGTGTTGCCATTTTCTCCTTCAGGAGTTCTTTCCAACTGAGGGATCAAACTCGTGTCTCCTGTCTTCTGCATTGTCAGGCAGATTCTTTACCACTGTACTACCTGGGAAGCCCTTTTCCATTACCAAATAGAAATAAAGTTTAAAAGAAACAACCTTTGACACCTGGAATTAATGAAGCTACTTGGGTTTATGTTCAATTATCCTTCCTTTAATTATTGGTCAGTATTCAAAATCATTACCACTTCCGGAATATAACAAGCATGGGAAAGAAGAAAAGGGTAACTGTTTACATGGCAGTAAGTTTCAATTCATCGATATTAATAAAAAATAGGATAACCATAGGAATTACAAATACCAATGTGCCATCTAAGTGAAAATGCACACAGCCTTTCAAATTGAACATATTTGTACTTAGGAATAGTTCTAATAAATTATTTGATGTACATCTTAAAATCATTTCAGAATTTTCATGGGAACGCATGTAAGAATTAAAGATATTAAAATTAAAAAAAATTTAAAAAAATAAAGCTCTCAACTTTCCCCATTACAATTAATAAAGAATTTACCTTTAAATAACAGAGAAGTTTGGTTGAAGAATCCCCAAACTAGTAAAGAGTAATTACAGATTTTTTGAAGAAAATGAAATACAAATCCAATAGAAAAAAAAAAAAAAAAAGAGGCCTTGGAAATGACAAGTCTGTTAGTCTGGGTTCATTCCCTGGAAAGCCATCAGATAGTTAAAGGTAGATTAAACAGTTAATCACTCAAAGCCTTTACAAACTGAGGGTAGAGTCACACCAATTTCTTTCTTTTTCTTCTTTTTTAAATTTTATTTTTAAAATTAATTTCTTTATTTTAATTGCAGGCTATTTACTTTACAATATTGTAGTGGTTTTTGCCATACATTGACATGAATCAGCCATGGGTGTACATGTGTCCCCTATCCTGAACCTCCTTCTCAACTCCATCCCCATCCCATTCCTCAGGGTTGTCCCAGTCCATTGGCTTTGAGTGCCCTGTTTCATGCATTGAGCTTGGTCTGGAGATGTATTTCACATATGGTAAAATACATGTTTCAGTGCTATTGTCTCAAATCATCCCACCCTCGCCTTCTCCCAGAGAGTTCACATGTCTCTTTATGTCTGGGTCTCTTTTGCTGTCTTGTATATACGGTCATCATTACCATCTTTCTAAATTCCATATATATATGTGTTAATATACTGCATTGGTGTTTTTCTTTCTGACTTACTTTATAATGAGCTCTATAGATAGAAAAGTTTAAACAAAGTTTAGAGTTTCAGTAGACTTTCGAATCACTTCATTGAAATTTATCTACAGACATGTTGATAAAAGACAGTTGGTATTCCAGGATACCAAGACTTCTTTTTTTATTCAACAGCACATTTGTAAAAATCAGACATGTACTACACCTGAGAAGGGAGAGGAAAGGAAACTATGCACTGTATAAGGGATAAATGCAAATATGTTTAAATGTTGATACTATTGACACACTCACAATTAAAATACATCAGAAGGAAAGAGAAAGTCACTCCTCTTAAGCAACTTATAAATCTATCAAGTCTGGAGTAGCTGAGGTTTTCAGGATTACCCTAGACCTATTTGTCAGTAGGGAAATTTGTGATAAATGATTGGATAAAAAAAGAAATAGAAAAATAAGAACAGTCTTTTCCCATGTCAGTAAACTTGTTTCTAAACTATCACATATTATTTTTATTATACTTTTAAAATTATTTTATTTTTATTTTTTTAATTTTAAGTTTTTTTAATTTATTTTTAATTGGATTATACTTGCTTTACAATATTGTGCTGGTGTCCATCATACATCAGCATGAATTAGTCATATGTATACATATGCCCCCTCCCTCTTGAACCTTCCTCTCATCTTCCATCCCACCTCATACGTCTAGGTAGTCACAGAGCACCAGTTTTGAGCTCCCTGTATCATATAACATTTTCCCACCAGCTATCCATTTTACATATGGTGATGTATATGTTTCAGTGCTAATCTGTATTCATTCCTCCATCTCCTACCCACACTGTGTCCTCAAGTCTCCTTTGCTGCCCTGCAAATAGGTTCTTCAGTACCATCTTTCTAGATTCTATGCATGTATGTGTGCTCAGACAGGTCCAGCTCTTTTTAACCGTATCGACTGTAGTCTGCCAGGCTCCTCTGTCCATGGTATTTTCGAGGTAAGAATACTTGAAGGGGTTGCCATTTCCTTCTCCACATTCTGTATATATATATATATATATATATATATATATATATATATATATATATATATATATATATATATATATATATGTGTGTGTGTGTGTGTGTGTGTGTGTGTGTGTTAATACACATTATTTTTCTCTTTCTGACTTATTTCACTCTATAATAGGCTCTAGCTTCATTCACATCATTAGAGCTAGCAAATGCATTCCATTTTATGGCTGAGTATTCCATTGTAAATATGCACCACAGTTTCTTTATCAATGCATCTATCAATGGACTTTCAGGTCGCTTCAGTGTCCTAGCTATTTTTTAATTTATTTATTTATTTATTTTAATTGAAGGCTAATTACAATGTTGTAGTGGTTTTGCTATACATTGACATGAATCAGCCATGGATGTATATGTGTTCCCCATCCTGAACCCCCATCCCACCTCCCTACCCATTTCCATCCCTGAGGGTCATCCCAGTGCACCAGCCCTGAACACCCTATCTCATGCATGAAACCTGGACTGGCAATCTGTTTCATATATGATAATATAAAGGTTTCAATGCTATTCTCTCAAATCATCCCACACTTGCCTTCTCCCACAGAGTCCAAAAGACTGTTCTATATATCTGTGTCTCTTTTGCTGTCTTACATATAGGGTCATTGTTACGATCTTTCTAAATTCCATATACATACACACACACACACACACACACACACACACACACACACATACACACTGTATTGGTGTTTTTCTTTCTGACTTACTTCACACTGTATAATAGGCTCCAGTTTCATCCACCTCATTAGAACTAATTCAAATGTATTCTTTTTAATGGTTGAGTAATATTCTATTGTGTATATGTACCACAGCTTTCTTATCAATTCATCTGCCAATGGACATCTAGGTTGCTTCCATGACCTGGCTATTGTAAACAGTGCTGTGATGAACATTGGGGTACAGATGTCCCTTTCAATTCTGTTTTCCTCAGTGTGTATGCCCAGCAGTGAGATTGCTGGGTCATATGACAGTTCTATTTCCAGTTTTTTAAGGAATCTCCACACTGTTCTCCATAGCGGCTGTACTAGTTTGCATTCCCATTAACAGTGTAATGAGGTTCCCTTTTCTCCACACCCCCTCCAGCATTTATTGTTTGTAGACTTTTGATAGCAGCCATCCTGACTGGCATGAAATGGTAGCTCATTGTGGTTTTTATTTGCATTTCTCTGATAATGAGTGATGTTGAGCATCTTTTCACGTGTTTGTTCACCATCTGTATGCCTTCTTTGGATAAATGTCTGTTTAGTTCTTTAGCCCAATTTTTGTTGGGTCGTTTATTTTTCTGGAATTGAGCTGCATGAGCTGCTGCATATTTTTGAGATTAATCCTTTGTCAGTTGCTTCATTTGCTATTATTTTCTCCCATTCTGAAAGCTGTCTTTTCACATTGGTTATAAGTTCCTTTGTTGTGCAAAAGCTTTTAAGTTTAATAAGGCCCAATTTTTTTTGTTTTGTGTGTGTGTATGTTTTGATTTGTTTTGTTTTGTTTTGCTTTTATTTCCATTACTCTAGGAGGTGGGTCATAGAAGATTCTGCTATGGTTTATGTCAGAGAGTGTTTTGCCTATGTTCTCCTCCAGAAGTTTTATAGTTTTGGGTCTTATATTTAGATCTTTAATCCATTTTGAGTTTATTTTTGTGTATGGTGTTAGAAAGTGTTTTAATTTCATTCTTTTACAAGTGGTTGATCAGTTTTCCCAGCTCCAATTGTTAAAGAGATTGTCTTTTCTCCATTGTATATCCTTGCCTCCTTTGTTAAAGATAAGGTATCCATAGGTGCGTGGATTTATCTCTGGGTTTTCTTTTTTGTTCCATTGATCTATATTTCTGTTGTTGTGCCAGTACCAGACTGTCTTGATGACTGTAGCTTTGAAATATAGTCTGAAGTCAGGCAGGTTGATTCCTCCAGTTCCATTTTTCTTTCTCAAGATTGCTTTGGCTATTCGAGGTTTTTTTGTATTTTCATACAAATTGTAAAATTATTTTTTCTAGTTCTGTGAAAAATACCATTGGTAGTTTGATAGGGATTGCATTGAATCTATAGATTGCTTTGAGTACTATACTCATTTTCACTATATTGATTCTTCTGATCCATAAACATGGTATATTCCTCCATCTATTTGTGCCATTTTTTATTTATTTCCTCAGTATTTTATAGTTTTCTATATATAGGTCTTTTGTTTCTTTAGGTAGATTTATTCCTATGTATTTTATTCTTTCCGTTGCAAAGGTGAATGAAAT
This sequence comes from Ovis canadensis, assembly GCF_042477335.2. Taxonomy (NCBI): domain Eukaryota; kingdom Metazoa; phylum Chordata; class Mammalia; order Artiodactyla; family Bovidae; genus Ovis; species Ovis canadensis. The sequence goes on from NC_091727.1 coordinate 71,759,314, forward strand.
TGTTTCCTTAATTTCTCTTTTCTCTTTTCTCATTGTTATTGTATGTTCTAGCTATTTTCAATAGTGCTGCAATGAACATTGGAATACATGTGTCTTCTTCAGTTATGGTTTCCTCAGGGTATATGGGCTTCCCTGGTGGCATAAATGGTAAAGGATCTGCCTGCAATGTGGGAGATCTCAAGTTCAATCACTGGGTTGGGAAGATCTCCTGGAGAAGGGAATGGAAATCCACTTCAATATTCTTTCCCAGAGAATTCTATGGACAGAGGAGCCTGGCAGGCTACAGTCTATGGGGTCACAAAAAGTCAGACACGACTGAGCAATTAATACTTTCACTTTTCAGGGTGTATGACCAGTAGTGGGATTGATGGGTCATATGAGGTTTTATTCACACTTTATAAAGGAATCTCCATATTCTTCTCCATAGTGGCTGTATCCAGTTACATTCCCATCTAAAATGTAAGAAGTTTCCCTTTTCTCCACACCCTCTCCAGAATTTATTGCTTGTAGATTTTTCAATGAAAGCCATCCTGACCAGTGTAGTGTGATACCTAGTTGTGGTTTTGATTTGGATTTCTCTAACAATGAATGATGTTGAGCATCTTCTCATGTGTTTATTAGCCATTTGTTTGTCTTCTTTGGACTAATGTCTTTTTAGGTCTTCTGCCAACCTGTGATTATTTGTTCCTCTAATATTGACCTGCATGAGGTGCTTGCATATTTTGCAGATTAATCCTTTGTCAGTTGTTAACATTTGGTAATATTTTCTCCCATTCTGAGGGTTGTACTTTCACCTTGCTTAATGCTTCCTTTGCTGTGCAAAAGCTTTTAAATTTAATTAGGTTCCATTTGTTTACTTGTTTTTACTTTCATTACTCTAAAAGATGAGTCAAAGAGGATTTTTCTTTGATTTATGTCAAAGGGTGTTCTATGTTTTCTTCTAACAATTTTTTAGTTTCTGATCTTACATTTAGATCTTTAATCCATTCTTAATATCATTTTCTCTATGGTGTTGTGTTCTAGTTTCATTATTTTATATGTAGCTGTCTAGTTTTCCCAGCAAAAAATATTGAAGAGGCTGTCTTTTCTCCGTTGTATATTTTTGCCTCCTTGGTCAAAGATAAGGTTCCCATAGGTGTGTGTGCTTACTTCTGGGCTTTCTGTCTTGTTCCATTGGGCTATATTTCTGTTAGTGCCAGTAGCCTACCTTCAAGATGACTGTAGCTTGTGGAAGGTTGATTCCTCCAGCTTCATTTTTCTTTGTCAAAATTGCATTTGCTATTCATGTTATTTTGTATTTCCCTACAAATTCTGAAATTTTTAGTTCTAGTTCTGTGAAAAATGCCACTGACAGGGATTTCATTGAATCTGTATATTACTTTGGGTAGTATACTCATTTTCATTATATTGAGTTTTCCAATCCAAGAACATGGTATCTCTCTATCTGTTTGTGTCATCTTTTCTTTAATCAGTGTCTCATAAGTTTCTACTTACAGGCCTTTTGTCTCTTTAGGTAGGTTTATTTATAGGTATTTTATTCTTTTTGTTGCAATAGTGAATGGGATTACTTCTTTCTGATTTTTCATTGTTAGTGTATAGGAATGTGAGTGATTTTGGTGTATTAGTATTATATCCTATGACTTCACTATGTTAATTTATTAGTTCTAGAAGTTTTCTCGGAGAAGGCACTGGCAACCCACTCCAGTACTCTTACCTGGAAAAATCCCATGGACAGAGGAGCCCGGAAGGCTGCAGTCCACGAGGTCACTGAGGGTTGGACACAACTGAGCAACTTCACTTTCACTTTTCACTTTCATGCATTGGAAAAGGAAATAGCAACCCACTCCAGTGTTCTTGCCTGAAGAATTCCAGGGATGGGCGAGCCAGGTGGACTGCCGTCTATAGAGTCGCATAGAGTTGGATGCGACTGAAGTGACTTAGCAGCAACAGCAGAAGTTTTCTAGTGTCATCTTTGGGGTAATCTATGTATAATCTTATTTCATCTGCATACAGGTAGAGTTTTACTTTTTTTTTCCAATCTAGATTCTTCTTTTTCTTCTCTGATTGCTATGGCTAGGCCTTCCAAAACTATGTTGCATAATTGTGAGAATGAGCACACTTGTCTTGTTCATGATCTTGGAGAAATACTTTCAGTTTTTCACCATTAATAATAATGTTGACCATGGGACTGTTGCATATGGCATTTATTATGTTGAGGTAGGTTCCTTCTGTACCTGCTTTCTGTATTTTTTTAATCATAAATGGATGTTGATTTTTTTCAAAAGCTTTACCTGCATCTATTGAAATGATCATATGATTTTTATCTTTTGGTCTGTTAATATGGTTTATCACATTGATTGATTTGCATACATTGAAGCAATCTTGCATTACTGGAATAAAGGTCACTTGTTTATGATATATGACCTTTCTTAATGTATTTTTGAAATATGTTTGCTAGAATTTTGTTGAGTATTTTTGCATCTAAGTTCATCAGTGACATTTACCTGTAATTTTCTTTTCTTGTGGCATCTTTGTATGTTTTTGGTATCAAGGTGATGGTGGCTTAACAGAATGAGTTTGGAGATAGTTCTTAAAGTTTTCTGGAAGAATTTGAGTAGGATAGGGACTAGCTCTTCTCTGAACTTTTGGTAGAATTTACCTGTGAAACCATCTGGCCCTGTGCTTTTGTTTGTTGGAAGATTTCTTATTACAGTTTCAATTGCCATGCTTGTGATTGGTCTATTCATGTTTACTATTTCTTCCTGGTTCAGTTTTGGAAGGTTATACTTTTCCAAGAATTTGTCCATATCTTCAAGGTTGTATATTTTATTGACATATAATTGCTCGTAGTAGTCTTTTATGATACTGTGTTTCTGTATTCTCTGTTGTAACATCTTTTTCACTTCTAATTTTGTTGATTTGATTTTTCTCCCTTTTTTTTCTTGATGATTCTGGCTAATGGTTTGTCAATTTTGTTTATCTCTCAAAGAATCAGCTTTTTATTTAATTGATCTTTGCTGTTGTCTCCTTCAATTCTTTTTCATTTCTGCTCAGATCTTTATGATTTGTTCCCTTCTACTAACTTTGATTTTTTGTTGTTGTTGCTGTTCTTCTTTTTCTAGCTGCTATAAGTGAAGATTTAGATTGTTTATTTGATGTTTCTCTTGTTTCCTGAGGTAGGCTTGTATTGCTATAAACTTCCCTCTTACCACTGCTTTTATTGCATCCTGTAGATTTTGACTCATCATATTTTCATTGTCATTTGCTTCTAGGTACTCTTTGATTTCTTTTTCTGCATTCTTCAGTGACTTGGTTATTCTCAAGCATATTGTGTAGACTCCATGTGTTTGTATATTTTATAGTTTTTTTTTTCCTGTAGTTGATATCTAATTTTATAGTGCTATGATCAGAAAAGATGTTTGAAATAATTTCAATTGTTTAAAACTTTACCAAGACTTGATTTGTGACCCAAGATGTAATCTATTCTGAACAACATTCCATGTGCACTTGAGAAAACAAAAGTGGAATATACTGTTTTGGGATGAAATGCCTTGCAGGTATCAGTCAGATCCAATTGGTCCAATTTATCATTTAAAACTTGTGTTCCCTTATTGATTTTCTGTGTGAATGATCTGTCCTTTGATATGAGTGGGGTAACTGTGTTACTGTTAATTTCTGCTAAAATAGATGTATTTGTCTTTTGTATTGAGGTATTCCTCTGATGGAATTCATTGTTATATCTTAACAATAGCATTAAATTGTTATATCTTCTTGGATTGATCCCCTGAACATTATGTAGTGTCCTTCCTTCTGTCTTGTGACAGTCTTTAAAGTCTATTTTGTTATATGAGAATTATTGCTCCCACTTTGTTTGATTTCTTTTTCCATGAGATATTATTTTCCAGTCCCTCACTTTCAGTCTGTATGTGTCCCTAAGTCTGAGGTGGGTCTCTTGTGGATGCATATTTAGAGGGTTTTTTTTTTTTTCTGTATCCATTCAGCCAATTTGTGTCTTTTGATCGGAGCATTTAGCCATTTACTTTTTTTTTTTTTTTTTTAGATTTTAAAAACTTTTATTTTCTATTAGAATATAGTTGATCTATAATCTACAATATATTTTTAAAAAACCCTTATACAACTTAACAGAAAAGCAAACAACCCAATTTAAAAATGAGAGGCTCTGAATAGACATTTTTCCAAAGAAGACAAACAAATGGCCAACAAGTTCAGGAAAAGGTGCTCGACATCACTAATCATCAGGGAAATACAAATCAAAACCACAATAAAATATCACCTCACACGTGTAAGAATTAGCCATTTACTTTTAAGGAAATTATTGATGCACATAATCCTTTTACCATTTACATTATTGTTTTAGATTTGGTTATGTAGGCCTTTTCTTTCTCTTATGTTTCCTGTCTAGAGAAGTTTCTTTAATGTTTTTTGTAAAGTTGATTTGGTGCCACTAAATTCTCTTAACTTTTGGTTGTCTGTAAAGTTTTTGATTTCTCCTTTGAATCTGAATGATATCCACACGGGATAGAGTAATCTTGATTGTAGGTGTTTTCCTTTAATCATGTGAAACACATCCTAGCACTCCCTCCTGGCTTGCAGTCTCTGTTGAAAGATCAGCTGTTAGCTTTATGGGAATCCCTTTGTATGTTATTTGTTGCTTTTCCTTTGCTGGTTTTATTTTTTTTTTTCCATTGTGTTTAATTTTCATTAGCTTGGTTAGTTTGCATCATGGTGTGTTTCTCCTCGGGTTTATCTGAGACTGTCTGGGTTTCCTGGATTTGAGTGGCTATTGTTTTTTTCTATGTTAGGGAAAATTTCAACTATAATCTCCTCAAGTATTTTCTCATACCCTTTCCTTTTCTCTTCTTCTGAACCCCTATAATTCAGATGCCAGTGTGCTTAATGTTCTCCCAGAAGTTTCTGAGACTGTCCTCATTTTTTTTCTTTCTTTTTTTTAAATTTTATTTCTGCTCTGTATCAGTTATTTCCACCATTCTATCTTCCTACACACTTATCCATTCTCCTGCCTAAGTTACTCTGTTATTGTTCCCACTATTGTATTTTTAATCTCAGTTATTGTATTGTTCATTGATGATTGTCTATTCTTTATTTCCTCTAGGTCTTGGTCAAACTTTTCTTTTATCTTCTCAATCCGTGCCTCTAGTTTATTTATCATGCTTCTCTTTTATTTCTAAATTTTGAATCATCTTTTCTCCTGTTGCTCTGAGTTGTTTTCATGTAGACTGCCTATTTCCTTTTCAATATGATCTTGTGGGTTTTTACCATGTTCTTCATCTGCTGCATGTTTCTCTATCTTTTCATTTTGTTTAATTTATTGTGTTTTCAGTCTCCTTTATGAAGTTTGGAAGGTTGTAGTCCCTCTCAGTTGTAGAGTCTGCCACCATGGGTGGGGTTCAACCAGTGCCTTCTGAAGATTTCCTGGCTGGTGGGATTTGTGTCTCTCTTCTGGATGGAACTTGATCTTGTCTCTCTGAAGGTCAGTGGCATGTCCAATAGTGTGTTTTGGGGTGTTCTGTGAGCTTGATATGGTTTTGGGAAGCCTATCTGCTAATGAGCAGGTTTGTGTTTCTGTTTTGCTGAAGATTTGGCATGAGGTGTCTGGCACTGGAGCTTGTTGGTGCATGATTAGGACTTGGTCTTAGTGTTGAGATAGGGGCTTTTGGGAAAGCTCTTGCTGATTAATATTTCATTGTGTTAGGAGTTGTCTGGTTGTCCATAGTCCTGGACTCAGGTCTCTCATCTTGGGAATTCAGGCTCGACTCCTTAGCACCAAGACTTGAGAGGCCACACAGCACAGAAGATAAACTTCAAGGGTAATGGTGAAAGCAACACTCAACAGCCTAGAACATCCAAAGAAACTCACACACTTACAAACAGAAAAGAGAGAGAGAGAGAGAGAGAGAGAGAGAGAGAGGGAGGTTAGAAAAGGATAAAAAACAGGAGTCTAAAAGAAGAGAGCAATCAAGCTAATAGACAAACCCATAAGTTAAAATAAATACTAAAAACTAGACTAAGAAAAATACAAAATCAAAAACATGGGAGAAAATGCAGTATAACTAAATAGTAACTGTAAAAATCGGAAAATAAAGTGAATTTATCTAAAACTAAAGTGTTTTTTTTTTTATTTTTTTAGTTTTTTATTTTTTAAATTTTAAAATCTTTAATTCTTACATGCATTCCCAAACATGAACCCCCCTCCCACCTCCCTCCCCATAACATCTTTCTGGGTCATCCCCATGCACCAGCCCCAAGCATGCTGCATCCTGCGTCAAACATAGACTGGCGATTCAATTCACATGATAGTATACATGTTAGAATGCCATTCTCCCAAATCATCCCACCCTCTCCCTCTCCCTCTGAGTCCAAAAGTCCATTATACACATCTGTGTCTCTTTCCCTATCTTGCATACAGGGTCGTCATTGCCATCTTCCTAAATTCCATATATATGTGTTAGTATACTGTATTGGTGTTTTTCTTTCTGGCTTACTTCACTCTGTATAATCGGCTCCAGTTTCATCCATCTCATCAGAACTGATTCAAATGAATTCTTTTTAACGGCTGAGTAATACTCCATTGTGTATATGTACCACAGCTTTCTTATCCATTCATCTGCTGATGGACATCTAGGTTGTTTCCATGTCCTGGCTATTATAAACAGTGCTGCGATGAACATTGGGGTACATGTGTCTCTTTCAATTCTGGTTTCCTCGGTGTGTATGCCCAGCAGTGGGATTGCTGGGTCATAAGGTAGTTCTATTTGCAATTTTTTAAGGAATCTCCACAGTGTTCTCCATAGTGGCTGTACTAGTTTGCATTCCCACCAACAGTGTAGGAGGGTTCCCTTTTCTCCACACCCTCTCCAGCATTTATTGCTTGCAGATTTTTGGATCGCAGCCATTCTGACTGGTGTGAAGTGGTACCTCATTGTGGTTTTGATTTGCATTTCTCTAATAATGAGTGATGTTGAGCATCTTTTCATGTGTTTGTTAGCCATCCGTATGTCTTCTTTGGAGAAATGTCTATTTAGTTCTTTGGCCCATTTTTTGATTGGGTCGTTTATTTTTCTGGAGTTGAGCTGTAGGAGCTGCTTATATATTTTTGAGATTAATCCTTTGTCAGTTGCTTCATTTGCTATTATTTTCTCCCATTCAGAAGGCTGTCTTTTCACCTTGCTTATATTTTCCTTTGTTGTGCAGAAGCTTTTAATTTTAATTAGATCCCATTTGTTTATTTTTGCTTTTATTTCCAGCATTCTGGGAGGTGGATCATAGAGGATCCTGCTGTGATTTATGTCTGAGAGTGTTTTGCCTATGTTCTCCTCTAGGAGTTTTATAGTTTCTGATCTTACATTTAGATCTTTAATCCATTTTGAGTTTATTTTTGTGTGCGGTGTTAGAAAGTGATCTAGTTTCATTCTTTTACAAGTGGTTGACCAGTTTTCCCAGCACCACTTGTTAAAGAGATTGTCTTTACTCCATTGTATATTCTTGTCTCCTTTGTCAAAGATAAGGTGTCCATATGTGTGTGGATTTATCTCTGGGCTTTCTATTTTGTTCCATTGATCTATATGTCTGTCTTTGTGCCAGTACCATACTGTCTTGATGACTGTGGCTTTGTAGTAGAGCCTGAAGTCAGGCAAGTTGATTCCTCCAGTTCCATCCTTCTTTCTCAAGATTGCTTTGGCTATTCGAGGTTTTTTGTATTTCCATACAAATCTTGAAATTATTTGTTCTAGTTCTGTGAAAAATGTGGCTGGTAGCTTGATAGGGATTGCATTGAATTTGTAAATTGCTTTGGGTAGTATACTCATTTTCACTATATTGATTCTTCCAATCCATGAACATGGTATATTTCTCCATCTATTAGTGTCCTCTTTGATTTCTTTCATCAGTGTTTTATAGTCTTCTATATATAGGTCTTTAGTTTCTTTAGGAAGATATATTCCTAAGTATTTTATTCTTTTCGTTGCAATGGTGAATGGAATTGTTTCCTTAATTTCTTTTTCTACTTTCTCATTATTAGTGTATAGGAATGCAAGGGATTTCTGTGTGTTGATTTTATATCCTGAAACTTTACTATATTCATTGATGAGCTCTAGTAATTTTCTGGTGGAGTCTTTAGGGTTTTCTATGTAGAGGATCATGTCATCTGCAAACAGTGAGAGTTTTACTTCTTCTTTTCCAATTTGGATTCCTTTTATTTCTTTTTCTGCTCTGATTGCTGTGGCCAAAACTTCCAGAACTATGTTGAATAGTAGCGGTGAAAGTGGACACCCTTGTCTTGTTCCTGACTTTAGGGGAAATGCTTTCAATTTTTCACCATTGAGGATAATGTTTGCTGTGGGTTTGTCATAGATAGCTTTTATTATGTTGAGATATGTTCCTTCTATTCCTGCTTTCTGGAGAGTTTTTATCATAAATGGATGTTGAATTTTGTCAAAGGCCTTCTCTGCATCTATTGAGATAATCATATGGTTTTTATTTTTCAATTTGTTAATGTGGTGAATTACATTGATTGATTTGCGGATATTGAAGAATCCTTGCATCCCTGGGATAAAGCCCACTTGGTCATGGTGTATGATCTTTTTAATGTGTTGTTGGATTCTGATTGCTAGAATTTTGTTGAGGATTTTTGCATCTATGTTCATCAGAGATATTGGCCTGTAGTTTTCTTTTTTTGTGACATCTTTGTCAGGTTTTGGTATTAGGGTGATGGTGGCCTCATAGAATGAGTTTGGAAGTTTACCTTCCTCTGCAATTTTCTGGAAGAGTTTGAGTAGGATAGGTGTTAGCTCTTCTCGAAATTTTTGGTAGAATTCAGCTATGAAGCCATCTGGACCTGGGCTTTTGTTTGCTGGAAGATTTCTGATTACAGTATCAATTTCCGTGCTTGTGATGGGTCTGTTAAGATTTTCGATTTCTTCCTGGTTCAGTTTTGGAAAATTGTACTTTTCTAAGAATTTGTCCATTTCTTCCACGTTGTCCATTTTATTGGCATACAACTGCTGATAGTAGTCTCTTATGATCCTTTGTATTTCTGTGTTGTCTGTTGTGATCTCTCCATTTTCATTTCTAATTTTATTGATTTGATTTTTCTCTTTTTGCTTCTTGATGAGTCTGGCTAATGGTTTGTCAATTTTATTTATCCTTTCAAAGAACCAGCTTTTGGCTTTGTTGATTTTTGCTATGGTCTCTTTTGTTTCTTTTGCATTTATTTCTGCCCTAATTTTTAAGATTTCTTTCCTTCTACTCACTCTGGGGTTCTCCAACTCTTCCTTTTCTAGTTGCTTTAGTTGTAGCGTTAGGTTATTTATTTGACTTTTTTCTTGTTTCTTGAGGTATGCCTGTATTGCTATGAACTTTCCTCTTAGCACTGCTTTTATCGTGTCCCACAGGTTTTGGGTTGTTGTGTTTTCATTTTCATTAGTTTCTATGCATATTTTGATTTCTTTTTTGATTTCTTCTGTGATTTGTTGGTTATTCAGAAGTGTGTTGTTCAACCTCCATATGTTGGAATTTTTAATAGTTTTTCTCCTGTAATTGAGATCTAATCTTAATGCATTATGGTCAGAAAAGATGCTTGGAATGATTTCGATTTTCTTGAATTTATCAAGTTTAGATTTATGGCCCAGGATGTGATCTATCCTGGAGAAGGTTCCATGAGCACTTGAAAAAAAGGTGAAATTCGTTGTTTTGGGGTGAAATGTCCTATAGATATCAATTAGGTCTAACTGATCTAATGTATCATTTAAAGTTTGCGTTTCTTTGTTAATTTTCTGTTTAGTTGATCTGTCCATAGGTGTGAGTGGGGTATTAAAGTCTCCCACTATTATTGTGTTATTGTTGATTTCCCCTTTCATACTTGTTAGCATTTGTCTTACATATTGTGGTGCTCCTATATTGGGTGCATATATATTTATAATTGTTATATCTTCTTCTTGGATTGTTCCTTTGATCATTATGTAGTGGCCTTCTTTGTCTCTTTTCACAGCCTTTGTTTTAAAGTCTATTTTATCGGATATGAGTATTGCCACTCCTGCTTTCTTTTGGTCTCTATTCACGTGGTATATCTTTTTCCAGCCCTTCACTTTCAGTCTGTATGTGTCCCTTGTTTTGAGGTGGGTCTCTTGTAAGCAGCATATAGAGGGGTCTTGTTTTTGTATCCATTCGGCCAGTCTTTGTCTTTTGGTTGGGGCGTTCAACCCATTTACGTTTAAGGTAATTATTGATAAGTATGATCCCATTGCCATTTACTTTATTGTTTTGGGTTCGGGTTTATACACCCTTTTCGTGTTTCCTGTCTAGAGGATATCCTTTAGAATTTGTTGGAGAGCTGGTTTGGTGGTGCTGAATTCTCTCAGCTTTTGCTTGTCTGTAAAGCTTTTGATTTCTCCTTCGTATTTGAATGAGATCCTTGCTGGGTACAGTAATCTGGGCTGTAGGTTATTGTCTTTCATCACTTTAAGTATGTCTTGCCATTCCCTCCTGGCCTGAAGAGTTTCTATTGAAAGATCAGCTGTTATCCTTATGGGAATCCCCTTGTGTGTTATTTGTTGTTTTTCCCTTGCTGCTTTTAATATTTGTTCTTTGTGTTTGATCTTTGTTAATTTGATTAATATGTGTCTTGGGGTGTTTCGCCTTGGGTTTATCCTATTTGGGACTCTCTGTGTTTCTTGGACTTGGGTGATTATTTCCTTCCCCATTTTAGGGAAGTTTTCAACTATTATCTCCTCAAGGATTTTCTCATGATCTTTCTTTCTGTCTTCTTCTTCTGGGACTCCTATAATTCGAATGTTGGAGCGTTTCATATTGTCCTGGAGGTCTCTGAGATTGTCCTCGTTTCTTTTAATTCGTTTTTCTTGTTTCCTCTCTGATTCATTTATTTCTACCATTCTATCTTCTATTTCACTAATCCTATCTTCTGCCTCCGTTATTCTACTATTTGTTGCCTCCAGAGTGTTTCTGATCTCATTTATTGTGTTATTCATTATATTTTGACTCTTTTTTATTTCTTCTAGGTCCTTGTTAAACCTTTCTTGCATCTTCTCAATCCTTGTCTCTAGGCTATTTATCTGTGTTTCCATTTTGATTTCAAGATTTTGGATCATTTTCACTATCAATATTCGGAATTCCTTCTCCGGTAGATTCCCTACTTCTTCCTCTTTTGTTTGGTTTGGTGGGCAACTCTCCTGTTCCTTTACCTGCTGAGTATTCCTCTTTCTCTTCATCTTGGTTATATTGCTGCGTTTGGGGTGGCCTTTTTATATTCTGATAATTTGTGGAGTTCTCTTTATTATGGAGCTTCCTCACTTTGGGTGGGGTTCTATCAGTGGCTTGTCAAGGTTTCCTGGTTAGGGAGGCTTGTGTTGGAGTTTTGGTGGGTGGAGCTGGGTTTCTTCTCTCTGGAGTGCAGTGGAGTGACCAGTAATGGGTTATGAGACATCAAAGGTTTTGGGATAATTTTGAGCTGCCTGTATATTGAGGCTCAGGGGAGTGTTCCTGTGTTGCTGGAGAATTTGCGTGGTATGTCTTGTTTTGGAACTTGTTGGCCCTTGGGTGGAGCTTGGTTTCAGTGTAGGTATGAAGGCTTTTGATGAGCTCCTATTGCTTAATGTTCCCTGAATTCAAGAGTTCTCTAATGTTTTCAGGCTTTGGGTTTAAGCTTCCTGCTTCTGGTTTTCAGTTTTATTTTCACAGTAGCCTCTAGACGTCTCCATCTATACAGCACCGATGATAAAACATCTAGGTTAAAGATGAAAAGTTTCTCCACCTTGAGGGACACTCAGAGAGGTTCACTGAGTTACAAGGAAAAGAGAAGATGGAGGGGGTAGTTAGAGGTAACTGGAATGAGATGTGGTGAGATCAAGAGAGGAGAGAGCAAGCTAGCCAGTAGTCACTTCCTTATGTGCGCTCTATAGTCTGGACCGCTCAGAGGTATTTACAGAGTTATACGGGGAAGAGGAGAGGGAGGAAGTAGACAGAGGTGACCAGGAGGATAAGAGAGAGGAATGAGTAGGAGAGAGACAAATCCTGCCAGTAACCAGTTCCTTAGGTGTTCTCTACCGTCTGGAACACACAGAGATTCACAGAGTTGGATAGAGAAGAGATGGGGGAGAAAAGAGACAGAGGCCACCTGGTGGAGAAAAAGGAGAGGCCAGAGGAGGAGAGAGTGGACAAGCCAGTAATCTCGCTCTCAGGTAAACTTGGGTAGTGAAGTTTGGGTTTTTAAATGTACAAAATTGACACCAAAGATTAAAAATCTGGAGTAGAGGTTGGATTTTCAAAGATACAATATTAAAGAAAAGCAGAAGGAAAAAGGAAGAAAGAAAAAAAAAAGAATTATTAAAAAACAAACAAACAAACAAACAAAAAAAAACAAAACACCAACAACCATCCAAAGAGTATATATGGTGTTTGCCTTAAAAAAAAAAAGTCTTTTTTTTAAAAAAATAGTAATACTAGGTTATAGAAATAAAAATTAGAGGAGAAATAGAAGATTTAACAATTAAAAAAAAGCTCGGAAAAAAAAGAAGAAAAAAGCAAAAGGCAAAAAAAAAAGAATGATTTTAAAAATATTAAAAAATTAAAAATATATCTGGCTCTTCTCTGATGTTATGGGCCGTGTGGGCTCACTTCCAAGGTGGTTCCCTCTGTTTAACTTCTTCTGTTTGCTGGTTTTTTAGGCTCACTAGTTCAGTCGCGCTGTGGGGAGGGGGGATGCTGCAAACAAATAGCACTGTCGTGTATACACAGTATCTCTGCCCCGCTTGACCTGTCCTTCCTCGCGGCGCACAAACCGCTCCGGCTCTACAATGCTCAGCCGGGAACCGTCTGGGGCCGGCCCTAGGCTGCGTGCACTTCCCTGGTCCAAGCCGCTCAGGTTCGGCCCTCAAGCAGCCCTCAGAGGCACAAATGCGGCTGGGACTGCGCTTTGTGCCCTTCCCAGGTCCGAGTAGCTCAGGAGTTTGGCGAGCGCGGTCACCGCAGCTTGTCACCTTTTCCGACGCTGCTGCTCAGCTCTCTGGGTGGACCGCTGGCGCACCCCGTGAGGCAGACTGTGACTGTCCAGCACCCCCAGAAGTCTTAGCAAAGGAGCCTGCTTGCAGTTAGGTAAGTAAAGTCTCTCCGGGTCTGCAATTGCCCCTTTCCAGTCCTTACGGCTCTGGCTGCCTGTCCCCGGTGGGGAATGGTCTGCAGCCGGCTTTTTCCGTTCCGTCCTTTGTTCTGTGCTGGGTCCTGGCGGTGTCTTATGTTCAAGCTTTTCGCGTGGTAGCTATCCCACAGTCTGGTTTGCTAGCCCAAGTTAGATCGTTCTGGTGGAGCGTGGGGCGTTCCTGCCCGATTCTTACAAAGCACTGCAGCCCGCGCCTCCCGCGCGTCCCTGCCCTGCCCCCACTTCCCAATGGCGGATGCAGGCGTCTGTGCTGCTTTTCCGCTGGGGGAGTTACTGGTGGGCTTGTAATCTCTTGGTTTTAATTATTTATCTATTTTTCCTTCCTGTTATGTTGCCCTCTGTGTTTCCAAGGCTCGCCACAGACTCGGCAGGGAGAGTGTTTCCTGGTGTTTGGAAACCTCTCTTCTTAAAATTCCCTTCCCGGGACGGGCTTCCCTTCCCGGGACGGAGCTCCCTCCCCACCTCCTTTGTCTCCTTTTTCGTCTTTTATATTTTTTCCTACCTGTTTTTGAAGACAATGGTCTGCTTTTCTGGTTGCCTGATGTCCTCTGCCAGCCTACAGAAGTTGTTTTGTGGAGTTTGCTCGGCGTTGAAATGTTCTTTTGAGGAATTTGTGAGGGAGAACGTGATCTTCCCGTCCTATTCCTCCGCCATCTTTCCCTCCCTCCTAAAGTGTTTTTAAAAAAGGAAAAAGTAAGTTATTAAGGGATAACAAAGAAAAAACAATATGAAAACAATATGAAAAAGGGAAAACAGAAAAATATGTGAAGTGGTAGTAAGAAAAATGTCCTCATGATTCTTCCATTGTTCAGTACACACAGTGTACTCCAGACAATCTAATTACTCAAAAAGTCCTCCAATATTTCTAGAAAGGTTTCTGGACCTGTTTAGAGCAGTGTACAGTCAGTTCATACTCAGATCTTGCCTTACTACAGCTTGTATTTGCTCTCAGTCCACAATTTCCCCTAAAGTTCATAGTCTCAGGCTAATTTGGGGGATTTAATTGTGGCTGTAGGAACAATTTCTTCTCTGGAGATTCTTTGTTCTCACTACTCCTGGTGCTCACCTTTGGTTTTGGCCTGCCTAGAGGGAAAGTACTAACAGACATAAATGGAGAAGCTGACAGTAAGACAGTAATAATAAGGAGTTTTAACACACAAATTAAATCCATGAGCAAATTATCCAGAAAGAATACCAACAAGAAAACACTGATCTTTAAAGACGTATTAAAACATATTGGGATATATCTGTATGCTTATATATATGTCTATATATGGCATGTGTGTGTGCATTGCATATGTATATATGGCATATTTGTGTGTATATATACAAATATATGTCATCCGAAAGCAGCTGAATACATGTTATATTCAAGTACCCATTAACATTTGCCAGTTTATATCATATGCTGTAAGAGTGCTTCCCTGTTACCTCAGTTGGTAAAGAATCCGCCTGCATTGCAGGAGACCCTGGTTCAATTCCTGGGTTGGGAAGATCTGCTGGAGAAGGGATAGGCTACCACTCCAGTATTCTTGGTTTCCCTTGTGGCTCAACTGGTAAAGAATTCACCTGCAATGTGGGGGCCCTGGCTTCTATCCCTGAGTTGGGAAGATCCCCTAGAGAAGGGAAAGGCCAGTATTCTGGCCTGGAAAATTCCATGGACTGTATGGGGTCACAAAGAGTCAGACACGACTGAGTGACTTTCACTTCATTTTACTTTTAAGGCTACCCTCTTGTGTCTGTTCCACTCCCAGACATGAGGGGACTAAAGTAGCAGCTTATTAGTGCTCACTTTCTCATTTGGGCTAGGGAGAGGGAAGGGCATAGTAGACACAGCTTGGATGTGTGGGGAGTGCCAGCTGGGACTGAGACTTGAGGGAAGTCTCCACAGTCTGAAGCAGGTCGTGTCCTTCCCCAGGGGAGACGGTTGAGAGTTGTTGGTCCCTCAGCAGAGTCAAGCTGCTCAGGCTCCCAGGAAGGTATAGATAGTGGCCTGTGCCTGCTCACAGCTTGGCGGCAGCTGCAATCTGTGGGGTCAAGACCATAGTGGGCTCCTGTCCTCAGCCTCTGACACCCACACCAACCCTGGCAGCAATCAAGCAGCCCATATTCCCCCCTCTGGTATTACAAACTGCAGTTACATCTAATTCCACTTTGGCATTCACACCTGCTTTTATACTTCTGAAGTTGCAGACCACAGCCAACTCATCCCACTTACGGCACTCGCAGAGTCCCACATTCTGTGAGCTTGCCCATTAAGAGTGTTCCTTTGGCAATACTCTCTTGCCTCTCTGGTGGGCCCACTAGCTCCCTCAGAGTATCTTCATAGCAGCCAACACCAGTCCTCTCCTTGGGGTCTGACCTCCAAAGCCTGAGCCACAGCACCCAGCCCCCACTTGCAATAGTGAGTGTATAAGCCACTGTTTGGCAATGATCTCTGTGGTGAATTATCTCCATTTTGCCTTCCAAGTACCTATTGCTGCATTTCCCGCTGAGGTTCTGAAGTTCCCTCTGACTCCACATTTGAGGGAGTTTCCAAGTGTGTGGCAATTTTTCTTCCTACACAACTCCCTCCCAGGGTGCAGATCTCCAACCCAAAGTCTTTTGTCTCTTTTTTATCTTTATCTTTTTCCCTACCTTGTTCTGAGAAGACTGGCTTGCTTTTTGGCGACTCTGGAGGCTTCTCCCAGTGTTCAGAATGTGTTCTGTAGAAATTGTTCCATATGAAGATGAGTTTTTTATGTATTTGTGTGTGTTTCTGGGAGGGGGAGGGGGAAGGGTGATCTTCCCGTCTAATTCCTCCTCCATCTTGAAAGTTCTAAATTCTAAGGTTTTTAATACACATATAATCTATGTCTTTTTTGGTTGAAATTTAGATACTGTGATAAGGATAAAGCAAAGAAAAGTAAAGGAAAAAAGGAAAGAAAAAAAAATATCCATAAGACCTTCTACAGAAAAAAAAACATTTCTCATACTATTTTGCCATCACATTGTATATGCTTTGTGAATATTTCTGTTTATATATGTAAAACAGAAATTAGGATTATACTTCATAATTTTATAATTTTGTTTTCCCACTCAGAAAATTGTTATTAACATGTCTTTAAATCAATAAAGATACTGGCCTGGCTATCTTGAATAATTCAAATAGCATCGATTATACCTAATATGAATTAAGCCTTGGTGGGGCATATTGTATAAATTTAAAGGAACTCAACCCTGAACATTCATCAAAAGAACTCGTGCTGAACCTGAAGTTCCAATACTTTGGTGACCTGATGTGAAAAGCTGACTCATTGGAAAAGACTCTGATATAGGGAAAGATTGCAGGCAGGAAGAGAAGGGGGTGACAGAGGATGAGATGGTTGGATGGCATCATTGATTCAATGGGCATGAGTCTGAGTAAACTCTGGGAGATAGTGAAGAAGAGCAAAGCCTGGGATGTTGCAATTTATGGGGTCACAAAGAGTCGGACATGATTGAGTGACTGAAAAACAACAATACCTACTGAAATCCAAAAAAAAAAAAAAAATTTACCTATACTGATGAACACTGGTTTTATTAAATGAGCAAGAAAAATTTTGTAAAATCAAAGCCAAGAAAATGAAATGGGTGGCAAGAAGGTTATTGTTGTTTTTCAGTCATTAAGTCTTGTCCAATTCTTTTGCAACCACATGGACTATATAGCCCACCAGTATCTTCTCTCCACAAGATTTTCCAGGCAGGAATACTGGAGTGTGTTGCCATTTCCTTCTGCAGGGGGTCTTCCCAAACCAGGGATCAAATGTGCATCTCCTGCATTGCAGGTGGATTCTTCAACACTGGGCCACCAGAGAGGCCCTCAAGAGGGTTATCAGTACAGTTCAGTCACTCATTTGTGTCCGACTCTTTGCAACCCCATGAATCACAGCACGCCAGGCCTCCCTGTTCATCACCAACTCCCGGAGTTCACTCAGACTCACGTCCATCGAGTCAGTGATGCCATCCAGTCATCTCATCCTTGGTCGTCCCCTTCCCCTTCTGCCTCCAATCCCTCCCAGCTTCAGAGTCTTTTCCAATGAGTCAACTCTTCGCATGAGGTGGCCAAAGTACTGGAGTTTCAGCTTTAGCATCATTGCTTCCAAACAAATCCCAGGGCTGATCTCCTTCAGAATGGACTGGTTGGATCTCCCTGCCATCCAAGGGACTCTCAAGAGTCTTCTCCAAAGCCACAGTTCAAAAGCATCAATTCTTCAGCGCTCAGCCTTCTTCACAGTCCAACTCTCACATCCATACATGACTACTGGAAAAACCATAGCCTTGACTAGACAGACCTTAGTCGGCAAAGTAATGTCTCTGCTTTTGAATATGCTATCTAGATTGGTCATAACTTTTCTTCCAAGGAGTAAGCGTCTTTTAATTTCATGGCTGCAGTCACCATCTGCAGTGATTTTGGAGCCCCAAAAAATAAAGTCTGACACTGTTTCCCCATCTATTTCCCATAAATTGATGGGACCAGATGCCATGATCTTCGTTTTCTGAATGTTGAGCTTTAAGCCAACTTTTTCATTCTCAACTTTCATTTTCTTCAAGAGGCTTTTTAGTTCCTCTTCACTTTCTGCCATAAGGGTGGTGTCATCTGCATATCTGAGGTTATTGATATTTCTCCCAGCAATCTTGATTCCACCTTGTGTTTCTTCCAGTCCAGCGTTTCTCATGATGTACTCTGCATAGAAGTTAAATAAGCAGAGTGACAATATACAGCCTTAACGTACTCCTTTTCCTATTTGGAACCAGTCAGTTGTTCCACGTCCATTTCTAACTGTTGCTTCCTGACCTGCATACAGATTTCTCAAGAGGCAGGTCAGGTGGTCTGGTATTCCCATCTCTTTCAGAATTTTCCACAGTTTATTGTGATCCCAGAGTCAAAGGCTTTGGCATAGTCAATAAAGCAGAAATAAATGTTTTTTTCTGGAACTCTCTTGCTTTTTTGATGATCCAGCGGATGCTGGCAATTTGATCTCTGCTTCCTCTGTCTTTACTAAAACCAACTTGAACATATGGAAGTTCATGGTTTACGTATTGCTAAAGCCTGGCTTGGAGAATTTTGAGCATTTCTAGTAAGCATGTGGGATGAGTGCAATTGTGCAGTAGTTTGAGCATTCTTTGGCATTGCCTTTCTTTGGAATTGGAATGAAAATTGACTTTTTCCAGTCCTATGGTCCCTGCTGAGTTTTCTAAATTTGCTGGCATATTGAGTGCAGCACTTTCACAGCAGCATCTTTCAGGATTTGAAATAGCTCTACTGGAATTCCATCACCTCCGCTAGCATTGTTCCCAGTGATGTTTTCTAAGGCCCACTTGACTTCACATTCCAAGATGTCTGGCTCTAGATGAGCGATCACACCATCGTGATTATCTTAGTCATGAAGATCTTTTTTTGTACAATTCTTTGGTGTATTCCTGCCACCTCTTAATATCTTCTGCTTTTGTTTTGTCCATACCATTTTTGTCCTTTATTGAGCCCATCTTTAGATGAAATGTTCTCTTGGTATCTCTAATTTTCTTGAAGAGATCTCTAGTCTTTCCCATTCCATTCTTTTCCTCTATTTCTTTGCATTGATAGCTGAGGAAAGCTTTCTTATCTCTTCTTCCTATTCTTTGGAACTCTGCATTCAGATGCTCATATTTTTCCTTTTCTCCTTTGCTTTTTGCTTCTCTTCTTTTCACAGCTATTTGTAAGGCATCCCCAGATAGCCTTTTTTTGCCTTTTTTGCATTTCTTTTCCATGGAGATGGTCTTGATCCCTGTCTCCTGTAAAATTCACGCACCTCATTCCATAGTTCATCAGGTATTCTATCTATAAGATCTAGGCCCTTAAATCTATTTCTGACTTCCACTGTATAATCATAAGGGATTTGATTTAGGTCATACCTGAATGGTCTAGCAGTTTTCCCTACTTTCTTCAATTTAAGTCTGAATTTGGCAATAAAGACACAGTCAGCTCCTGGTCTTGTTTTTATTGACTGTATAGAGCTTCTCCATCTTTGGCTGTAAAGAATAGAATCAATCTGATTTCTGTGTTGACCATCTGGTGATGTCCATGTGTAGAGTCTTCTCTCATGTTGTTGGAAGAGGGTGTTTGCTATGACCAGTGCATTTTCTTGGCAAAACTCTAATAGTCTTTGCCCTGCTTCATTTTGTATTCCAAGGCCAAATCTGCCTGTTACTCCAGGTGTTTCTTGACTTCCTAGTTTTGCATTCCAGTCCCCTATAATGAAAAGGACATATTTTGGGGGTGTTAGTTCTAAAAGGTCTTGTAGGTCTTCATAGATCCATTCAACTTCAGCTTCTTCAGCGTTACTGTTTGGGGCATAGACTTGGATTACCATGATATTGAATGGTTATCCTGGAAATGAACAGAGATCATTCTGTCGTTTTTGAGATTGCATCCAAGTACTGCATTTCGGACTCTTTTGTTGACCATGATGGCTACTCCATTTCTTCTAAGGGTTTCCTCCCCACAATAGTAGATATAATGGTCATCTGAGTTAAATTCACCCATTCCAGTCCATTTTAGTTCGCTAGTTCCTCGAATGTTGACATTCACTCTTGCCATCTCTTGTTTGACCACTTCCAATTTGCCTTGATTCATGGACCTGACTTTCCAGATTCCTATGCAATATTGCTCTTTACGGCATTGGACCTTGCTTCTGTCACCAATCACATTCTCAACTGGTTTATTGTTTTTGCTTTCTCTCCATCCCTTCATTCTTTCTGGAGTTATTTCTCCACTGATCTCCAGTAGCATGTTGGGCACCTACTGACCTGGGGAGTTCCTCTTTCAGTATCCTATCATTTTGCCTTTTCATACTGTTCATGGGGCTCTTAAGGCAAGAATACTGAAGTGATTTGCCATTCCCTTCTCCAGTGGACCACATTCTGTCAGACCTCTCCACCATGACCCGCCCGTCTTGGTTGGCCCCACAGGCATGGCTTAGTTTCATTGAGTGAGACAAGGCTGTGGTCCTAGTGTGATTAGATTGACTAGTTTTCTGTGATTATTGTTTGAGTGTGTCTGCCCTCTGATACCCTCTTACAACACTTACTGTCTTACTTGGGTTTCTCTTACCTTGGACAAGTGGTATCTCTTCACGGCTGCTCCAGCAAAGCACAGCCATTGCTCCTTACTTTGGATGACGGGTATCTCCTCACTGCCGCCCCTCCTGACCTTGAATGTGGAAGAGGGTTATATGTGGGCATAAAATTTAGTAACACTGTGTATGTGGTAAGGATGAGTATGCAGAAATTGAAGTAGCCAATAAGACATTTTTTGCTAGGAAAGATGCCTTCTGATTTCCAAATCAGTAGAGCAGTGGTGAGGTGAAGTGAAGTGTTAGTTGCTCAGTCATGTCTGACTCTTTATGATCCCATGGACTGTAGCCCATCAGGCTCCTCTGGCTATGGAATTCTCCAGGCAAAAATAGTGGAGTAGGTAGCCATTCTCTTCTCCATGGTGTATTCCCAACCCAAGGATGAAACCCAAGTCTCCTGTATTGTAGGGAGATTCTTTACCATCTGAACCACCAGGAAAGTCCAAAGCAGTGGAGGACAGGAGGACAGTATAATACTAGTGGACATACAAAGAGCATGAATTCCCCTATTGTCAAATAGTGTAGAGAAAAGAACAGAGGTGTAACAAAAATGGAAAGTCACAGGTGCTAACTGGGAAATCGAGTCTAAACTAGCTAGATGTGTGTATAAAAGAAGCCACTTGTAACTAGGTTATTTATGATTCAACATTGACTTAGATGTGCTTTACAAAATTATTTCTGTTTAAATTATTACATACCCTATTTCTTGAGAATATTGATAGTCCAATTGGAGACATATATTGAACATAAAGATTGTGATGGGTTGAGAGGTAAACAGTGAGTACCCGTACTTTGGTTTCTCCTTCACTTTCTGTCCTGCATCTCAATCAAACACCAAATCTTACTGACTTTACACTTCTATGTCTACTATTTTGGTACAGGAAGTTACCATTTCTTGGCTGCATAATTAGAACAATTTTCTAGATGGAAATCTCTGCCACCATATTACTTTCTTCATTGACATTTAAGAGAGCTATTTGCCTATTACTGTATTCACCAGATGTATGTAGAATAATTGTACATTTCTCACCGTCTGTTTTTTATCCCAATTTTATAGAAAATATTGATATATAGTACTTAAACATATTTTGTATCAAACTTACCAGTTTTTGGCATTGTGACTTCATATGTCTTATGCCTATGCCAAGTTCTTTTATGGTAGAAAGTACTTATCAATGCTAAGGTCAAATAAATATCAACCTGTAGTTTCTTCCATTAAGCTATGGTTTCACTTTTAAATCACTATGATATGGTATAACGTTTCAACATTTAATACTTTGATTTACCTAGAGATTTTATGTCACTTTTTTTTCTTTTTTAAGTAAAATACAGAACTGAACTACATATATAGTGATATTTAACAGAAAGTTCAACTAAACTTTGAACTTCAGTCAGATTGCTAGAGCATTGCTCTTATATACTCCCTTTTGCTGAAACACATCATTGAGACATACCTAAAAATGAAATCTTGTGTAGTTTTACCAGTTAATTTCCTCCAATTGTTTCAGTATTTTAGTAAATGAAGAATGACATGGTATATTCTATGACTTTGTAAAGATTGGCATGACAGATACTTTAGATAAGAATATTATTGTATAAATTGTGATGCACGAATTATTTTTGACAATGCACACAAATATCCATAAAAAATATTTCATTTAACTGTTGCAAATACAATCTTTAAGTGATGTCTCATTTGAAAAACAGAGCTCCCTGTGGTCACTGAGCACATTTAATTTAACTTTGTATCTCTAACACTATGTCACATAGTAGGAATTCAGTAAATATTAAATTAATGAGGTTCTTGGATAATTTACTTAAGAGTAAACTTAAAATACTTCTTCAAGTAGAACATACTTATGAAAAATTATAAAAGTCTATTAATCCATATGACAAAATCTATGTTTTGTTTTATTCATATTTTGAATAATTATTTTGTATAAGATTGCCATTAGTGCAAGAAATAAAATTCTTACAGGTAGTGATATAATAATGTATTCTAATTTTAAATGTTAATTCTGATATTTAAATGTAATTCATTCTGAACTTACCACATACATGCTGAGCCGGAAATAATTAGACTGATGTAATTAAGATGGCTGTGATTCACTGTGTAAAGGGGGAGTCCTAAGTTAAAAGAATATAATATTAGATTTTCTTAAATTACTTATTCTTCTAAATCAATGCCCAATATTATTTGGACAGCCCTGTGAGTTATGTCACTATTTTCAGATAGACTGGGAAAAATGACCTTTCTTTCTTTTTTTTGCTTCATTTGTTTTTTAAAATTAATTTTTAAAATTTTCTGTTACTTTCTCCCATACAGCAATGCAAATCAGCCATAATTATACATATATTCCCTCTTTATTGAGCCTCCCTCCCCTCCACCAATGTACCCCTCTAGGTCATTAAAGTGTCAGGCAAGTGTCCCTGTGTAATACAGCAACTGCACACCAGCTACCTATTTTACACCTGATAGTGTACATATGTCAGTGCTACTTTCCCCATTTGTCTCACTCACTCTTCCCCCTCGCCCGTGTCCACAAGTCCATTCTGTACATCTGAATCTCCATTCCTTCCTGGAAAATAGATCCACCCAATACCATTTTTCTAAGTCCTCCATGGTGGCTCAGACACGAAATCTTCTGGCTATAATGCAGGAGACCTGGGTTCAATCACTAGGTTGGGAAGATCCCCTGGAAAAGGAAATGACAACCCACTCCAGTATTCTTGCCTGGAGAGTCCCATGGATGGAGAAGCCTGGTAGGATCCTGGTCCATGGGGTTGCAAAGAGTCAGATACTATCAAGCGACTTCACTTTCACTTTCATACTATTTTTCTAGATTCCATATATATGTGCTAATATACAATATTTATTTCTCTTTCTGAGTTATTTCACTCTGTATAAGAGGATCTATGCTCATTGAACTCACTAAAACTTACTAAAAATATGTCCTTTTATGGCTGAGTAATATTCCATTATGTATGTGAACTACATCTTCTTTATCCATTCATTTGTTGCTGGACATCTAAGTAGCTTCCATGTCCTAGATATTGTAAATAGTACTTCAATGAATTCTGAGGTATATGCTGCTTTAGAATTGTGCTTTACTCACGGTATGTGTGCAGTAGTGAGATTACTGGGTCATATGGTAGATTTATTGTTAGTTCCCCCCCCCACCAAGGAATCTCCATGATTTTATCCATAATGGCTTTAACAGTTTACATTCCCACCAAAAGTGTAGCAAGGTTTCACTTTTTCCACATCCTCTATAGCATTTATTGTTTGTAGATCCTCTCTGTTTTTTTTTTTTTTTTTTGACTTTGCCAACAAAGGTCCATCTAGTCAGGCTATGGTTTTTCCAGTGGTCATGTATGGATGTGAGAATTGGACTATAAAGAAAGCTGAGTGCAGAAGAATTGATGCTTTTGAACTGTGGTTGGAGAAGACTCTTGAGAGTCCCTTGGACTGCAAGGAGATCCAACCAGTTAATCCTAAAGGAGATCAGTCCTGGGTGTTCATTGGAAGGACTGATGTTAAAGCTGAAACTCCCATAATTTGGCCACCTGATGCAAAGAGCTGAGTCATTGGAAAAGACCCTGATGCTGGGAAAGATTGAGGGCAGGAGGAGAAGGGGACCACAGAGGATGAGATGGTTGGATGGCATCACTGACTCAATGGGCATAGGTTTGGGTGGACTTTGGGAGTTGTTGATGGACAGGGAGGCCTGGTGTGCTGCGGTTCATTGGGTCGCAAAGAGTCTGACACGACTGAATGACTGAACTGAACTGAGATCCTTTTTTTATTCAATAATTATTTTTAATTGGAGGATAATTAATTTACAATATTGTGATTGTTTTTGCCACACATCAACATGAATCAGCCACAGGTATACATGTGTCCCCCACATCTTGAAACCCTTCCCACCTCCCTCCACACCCTATCCCTCTGAGTTGTCCCAGAACACTGGCTTTGGGTGACCTGCTTCATGCATCAAACTTGCACTGGTCATCTATTTTAAGTGTGATAATGTGCATGTTTCAATGCTATTCTCGCAAATCATCCCAGTCTCCCCTTATGCTGCTGAGTCAAAAAGTCTGTTGTTTACATCTGTGTCTCCTTTGTTGTCCTGTATGTAGGATCATTGGTACCATTTTTATAGGATCATTGGTACCATTTTTCTAGATTCTACACACACACACACACACACACACACACACACACACACACCTTAATACGATAATTATCTTTCTCTTTCCCACTTACTTCACTCTGTAGGCTCTGGGTTCATCCACTTCAATAGAACTGACTTAACTGTGTTAATTTTTAAAGGCGAGTAATATTTCATTCTGCATATGTTCCACAACTTCCTTATCCATTCATCTGCCAATGGACATCTAGGTTGCTTCCATGTCCTACATATTGGAAATAGTGCCACAATGAACACTGAGGTACATGTGTCTTTTACAATTCTAGTTTCCTTAGGGTGTGTGCCCAGCAGTGGGATTGCTGAGTCATAAGGCAGTGCTATTTCCAGTTTTTTAAGGAATCTCCACACCCTTCTCCATAGTGGCAACAGTGTAAAAGGGTTCCCTTTTCTCCACACCCTTTCCAGCATGCATTGCTGTTAGACATTTTTTTTAAATTAATCATTTTTTGTTGAAGGATGGTTGCTTTATAGAATTTTGCTTTTTTCTGTCAAACCTCAACATGAATTAGCCATAGGTATACATATATCCCCTCCCTTTTGAACCTCCCTCCCATCTCCCTCTCCATCCTACCCATATAGTTTGACACAGAGCCCCTATTTGAGTTTGTAGACTTTTTGATAATGGCCATTCTGACCAATGTGAGATGATACTTCTTTATGGTTTTGATTTTTTTTTATTTTTTTTAATTTTAGTTTTTTATTTTTTAAATTTTAAAATCTTTAATTCTTACATGCATTCCCAAACATGAACCCCCCTCCCACCTCCCTCCCCATAACAACTTTCTGGGTCATCCCCATGCACCAGCCCCAAGCATGCTGCATCCTGCGTCAGACATAGACTGGCGATTCAATTCACATTAAAAAAAATTCATTGGCATATACTTGATTTACAATGTTGCATTAGATTCAGGTGTATAGCAAAATAATTTGTTTATTCATATACATATATTCCTTCTTTTTTGGTTCTTTTTTCATATAGGTTATCACAGGATTCTGACAGTTCCCTGTGCTATAAAGTAGTTACTTGTTGGTTATCTATGTTATATATGTGTTAGTCATTCAGTCATGTCCAACTCTCTGTGACCCCATGGACTGCAGCCCACCAGACTCCTCTGCCCATGGAATTCTCCAGGCAAGAATACTGGAGTGGCTTGCCATTTCCTTCTCCATGTAGTTTTGATTTTAATTCTCTAATAATGAGTAATGTTGAGCATCTTTTCATGTGTTTATTAGCCATCACTCTGTCTTCTTTGGAGAAATGTCTGTTTAGGTCTTTTGTCCACTTTTTGATTGGGTTCATTGTTTTTCTAGTATTGAGTTGCATGAGCTGCTTGTATAGTTTGGAGGATAATTCTTTGTCAGTTGTCTTTGTTTGCTATTATTTTCTCCCATTCTGAGGGCTGTCTTTGAACCTTGCTTATAGTTTCCTTTATTGTGCAAAAGTTCTTTTTAGTTTAAGTAGGTCCCATTTTTTTGTTTGTTTTTATTTCCTTTACTCTGGGAGGTAGGTCATAGTGGATCTTGCTTTGATTTATGTTGGAGAGTGTTCTTCTGTTTTCCTCTAAGAGTTTTATAGTTTCTGGTCTTACATTTAGGTCTTTAATCCATTTTGAGTTTATTTTTGTGTATGGTGTTCGAAAGTGTTCTAGTTTCATTCTTTTACATGCAGTTGATCGGTTTTCCCAGCACCACTTGTTGAAGAGACTGCCTTTCTCCATTGTATATTGTTGCCTCCTTTGTCAAAGACAAGGTGTCCATAGGTGCATGGATTTATCTCTGTACTTTCTATTTTGTTCCATTAATCTATATTTCTGTCTTTGTGCCAGTACCACACTTTCTTGATGACTGTAGATTTGTAGTATAGTCTGAAGTCAGGAAGGTTGATTCCTCCAGTTCCATTCTTCTTTTTCTCTTTGGGATCTTTTGTGCTTCCATACAAAACTTGAAATTATTTGTTCTAGTTCTGTGAAAAATACCATTGTTGGCTTGATGGGGATTGTGATGAATCTATAGACAGCTTTAGGTAGTATACTCATTTTCACTATATTGATCCTTCCAATCCACGAACATAGTATATTTTTTCCATCTATTTGTGTCATCTTGATATCTTTCATCACTTTTTTAATAGATATATATGTATAAATAAGTCTCTTGTTTCTTTACATAAATTTATTCCTCAGTATTTTATTCTTTTCTTTGTGATGGTGAAGGTGACTGTTTCCTTAACTTCTCTTTCTGTTTTCTCATTGTTTTTGAATAGGAATGCAAGTGAGTTCTGTGAGTTAATGTTATATCCTACAACGTTATTGTATTCATTGATTAGCTCTCGTCATTTTCTGGTGGCATCTTTCCTATTTTCTATGTAGAAGGCCATGTCATTTTCAAACAGTGAAAGTTGTACTTCTTCTTTTCCAATCTCAATTCTATTTATTTATTCTTCTCTGATTACTGTGGCTAAGGCTTCCAAAACTATGGTAAATAGTAGTGGTGAGAGTGGGTACCCTTTTCTTGTTCCTGATTTCAGAGGAAATGCTTTCAATTTTTGGCCATTGAGGATAAATTTGCTGTGGGTTTGTCATATTTGGATTTATTATGTTGAGGTATGTTCCTTCTATGCCTGCTTTCTGGAGAGTTTTTATCATAAATGGGTGTTGAATTTTGTCAAAGGTGTTGTTTGCCTTTATGGATAATGAAATGGTTTTTATTTTTCAATTTGTTAATATGATGTATCACATTGACTGATTTGCGAATATTGAAGAATCCTAGCACCCTTTTGATAAAGCCCACTTGGTCATGATGGATGATGTTTTTAACATGTTGTTGGATTCTATTTGCTAGATTTTTTCTAAGGATTTTTGCATCTATGTTCATCAGTGATATTGGCCTGTAGTTTTCTTTTTGTGTGTGTTTGGCACCTTTGTCTGGTTTTGGTATTAGGGAAATTTTTGTCATCACAGAGGGAGTTTGAGTGTTTGCCTTCCTTTGCAATTTTCTAGAAGACTTTGAGTAGGACAGATGCCAGCTCCTCTCTAAATTTTTGGTAGGATTGATCTGTGAAGCCGTCTGATCCTGGGCTTTTATTTGTTGGAAGAGTTTTTATTACAGTTTCAATTTCCATGATTGTGGTGGGTCTGTTAAGATTTACTATTTCTTTCTGATTTACTTTTGGAAGGTTATACTTTTCTAAGAATTTTTCCATTTCTTCCAAGTTGTCCATTTTATTGGCATGTAAGTGCTCATCGTAGTCTCTTATGATCTTTTGTATGTCTGTGTTATCTACTCTGATGTCTCCATTTTCATTTCTAATTTTATTGATGTGATTCTTCTTTTTTTTCTTTGATGAGTCTGGCTAATGGTTTGTCTATTTTATTTATCTTCTTACAGAACCAGCTTTTAGTTTTGTTGATTTTTTTCTATAGTCTCCTTCATTTCTCTTTCATTTATTTCTGGTCTGATTTGTCTGCTATAATTTCTTTCCTTCTAATAACTTTGGGGTTCTTTTTCTAGTTGCTTTGGGTGTCAAGTTAGGTTGCTTATTTGATGTTTCTCTTGTTTTTTAACTTAGGCTTGAATTGCTATGAACCTCCCTCTTAGTGCTGCTTTTACAGAATCCCATAGGTTTTTGGTTGTTGCGTTTGCATTTTCATTTTTTTTCTGTGCATATTTTGATTTCCTTTTTGTCTTCTTCAGTGATCTGTTGGTTATTCAGAAGCGTGTTGTTTAACCGCCAGTTTGTATTTTTAACAGTTTTTTTTTTTAATTTTTTTTCTCCTGTACTTGCCATCTAATCTTAGCACATTGTTATCAGAAAAGATTATTGGAATGATTTCAATTTCAAAAAATTTACCAAGGGTAGATTTGTGTTCCAGAATGTGCTCTATCTTAGAGCATGTTCCATGTGCACTTGAGAAAAAGGTAAATTCCACTGTTTGTGGGTGAAATGCCCTATAGATATGAATTACGTCTAACTGGTCCATTGTATTTTAAATCTTCTCTTTCCTATTTGGTTGATCTATCAATAGATGTGAATGGGGTATTAAAATCCTCCACAATTATTGTGTTATTGTTAATTTCCCATTTCATAGTTGTTATCATTTGCCTTACATATTGAGGTACTCCTATGTTGGGTGCATATATATTTATAATTTTTATATATTCTTCTTGTATTTATCTTTTGATTATTATGTAGTGTCTCTTCATCTCTTATCATGGTCTTTACTTCAAAGTCTATATTGCGTGATATGAGTATTGCTACTCTTGCTTTCTTTTGGTCTTTATTTGCATGAAATATATTTTTTCCAGCCCTTCACTTTCAGTCAATATGTGTCTCTGGGTTTGAGGTGGGTCTCCTGTAGACAGCATATATAGGTATCTTGTTTTTATATCCATTCAGCCTGTCTTTGTCTTTTGGTTGGTGCATTTAAACCATTTACATTTAATGCAAGTATTGATAAGTATTATCCCATTACCATTTACTTTGTTGTTTGGGGTTTGTTTTTATAAACCTTTTCTGTGTTTCCTGTCAAGAGAAGCTCCTTTAGCATTTGTTGAAGAGCTGGTTTGGTGGTGCTGAATTCTCCCAGCTTTTGGTTGTCTGTAAAGCTTTTGATTTCTCTTTCATATTTGAATGAGATTCTTGCTGGGTACAGTAATCTGGGTTGTAGGTTTTTCTTTCATCACTTTAAGTATATCCTGCCATCCCCTTCTGGCCTGAAGAATTTCTATTGAAAGATCAGCTGTTATCTTTAAGGTAATCTCCTTGTGTGTTATTTGTTATTTTTCCCTTGCTGCTTTTAATATTTGTTCTTTGTGTTTGATCTTTGTTAATTTTATTAATATGTGTCTTGAGGTGTTTTGCCTTAGGTTTATCCTGTTTGGGACTCTCTGAGTTTCTTGGACTTGGGTGGCTATTTCTTTCCGCATTTTAGGGAAGTTTTCCACTATTATCTCCTAAAGTATTTTCTCAAGGCCTTTCTTTTTGTCTCCTTCTTCTGGGACTTCTCCTGTGATTTGAAAATTGGGGCATTTGAAATTGTCCCAGAGGTCTCTGAGGTTGTTCTCATTTCTTTTAATTCTTTATTCTTTTTCCTCTCTTCTTTTATTTCCACCATTCTATCATCCTCCTCACTTATGCTATCTTCTGCCTCAGTTATTCTACTGTTGGTTCTTTCCAGAGTATTTTTGATCTCAGTTACTGCATTATTCATTATTGATTGACTCTTTTTTATTTCTTCTAAGTCCTTGTTAAACATTTCTTGCATCTTCTTAATCCTTGTCTCCAGACTATTTATCTGTAACTCCATTTTGTTTTCAAGATTTTGGGTCACATTTACTATCATTATTCTGAATTCTTTTTCAGATAGACTCCCTATCTCCTCCTCTTTTGTTTGGTTTGGTGGGCATTTATCATGTTCCTTTACCTGATTAATATTTCTCTGCCTTTTAATCTGGTCTAGATTGCTGTGTTTGGGGTGGCCTTTCTGTATGCTGAAAGTTTGTTGTTCCTCTTTATTGTGGAGGTTCCTCCCTGTGTGTGGGGTTGGACGAGTGGCTTGTCAAGGTTTCCTAGTTAGGGAGGCTTCTGTCAGTGTTCTGGTGGGTGGAGCTGGATCTCTTCTCTCTGGAGTAAAATGAAGTGTCCACTAGTGAGTTTTGAGATGTCTATGGGTTTGGTGTAACTTTGAACAGCCTGTATGTTAATGCTCAGGGCTATGTTCCTGCATTGCTGGAGAATTAGCGTGGTATGTCTTGCCCTGGAACTTGTTGGCTCTTCGGTGGAGCTTGGTTTCAGTGTAGGTACGGAGGCTTTTGGATGAGCTCTTGTTGATTAATGTTCCTTGGAGTCAGGAGTTTTCTAGTGTTATTGAGTTTTGGATTTAAGCCTCCTGCTTCTGGTTTTCAATCTTATTTTTACAGTATCCTCAAGACTTCTCCATCCATACTGCACCGATGATAAAACATCTAGGTTAATGGAGAAAAGATTTTCCAGTGAGGGACATCCAGAGAGGTTCACAGAGTTACATGGAGAAGAGAAGAGGGAGGAGGGAGTAGAGGTTACCAGGAGGAGAAGAGGGGAAATAAAAAGTGGAGAGAGCAATCTAGCCAGTAATCAGTTCCAGAAGTGTTTTCCACAGCCCAGAATACCCAAAGAGATTTACAGAGCTGGGTAAAGAAGAGAAGAAGGAGGGAGGAGATAGAGGTGACCTTGGGGAGAAAGAGGAAAGTCAAAAGGGGGAGAGGACAATCAAACCAGTTACCACACTCTTAATTAAAAATGGGTACTGGAAATTAGAAGATGGCGGAGGAATAGGACGGGGAGACCACTTTCTCCCTCAGAAATTCATCAAGAGAACATTTCAACGCTGAGTAAATTCCACAAAACAACTTCTGAATGCTGGCAGAGGACATCAGGCACCCAGAAAAGCAGATCATTGGCTTCAAAAACAGGTAAGAAAAAATATAATAAGATGAAAAAAGAGACAAAGGAGGTAGGGAGGGAGCTCCGTCCCGGGAAGAGAATCCCATTCCGGGAAGAGACTCTTAAAAAGAGAAGTTTCCAAACACCAGGAAACATTCTCGCAGCCGAATCTGTGGCGAGCTTTGGAAGCACAGAGGGCAACATAACAGGAAGGAAAAATAAATAAATAATTAAAACCAACAGATTACGAGCCCAACAGTAACTCCCCCAGCGGAAAAGCAGCGCAGACGCCTGCATTCGCCACTAGCAAGTGGGGGCTGGGAAGGGAGGAGCGGGAGGTGCAGCCGGCAGTGCTTTTTAAGAATCGGTCCGCGGGAGGCATGGGCTGCAGTGCCTTTTTGAGAATCTGGCCAGAACGCCCTGCACATGGATAGAGCGAACTAATTTGGGCTAGCAAACCAGACTGCGGGATAGCTACCTCACAAAATGCTTGAACATAAGACACCGCCAGGACCACGCACAGAACAAAGGACGGATCGGAAATAGCCAGCTACAGACCATCCCCCTCCGGTGACAGGCAGCCAGAGCCTTAAGGGCTGGAAGGGGGCAATCGCAGCCCAAGAGAGACATTACCTACCAAAATGCAAGCAGGCTTCTTTGTTAACTAAGACTTCTGGGGGTTCTGGACAGTCATCATCCACCTGAGAAGGAATGCCAGTGGTACACTCAGAAAACTGACCAACAGGGAAAGGCCATAGTCACAGCAATTGCTCTTGCCAAACTGCTGAGCTACTCGGACATGGGAAGGGCACAAAACGCAGGCCCAACCAAATCTGCACCTCTGAGGGCTTCCTGAGCAATGAACCTGAGCGGCTTAGACTGGATAGGTGCATGAACTCTAGGGCTGGCCTCAGATGATTCCCCGGGGGAGCTACATAGAGCCTGAGCGGTGTGCACCGCTAGCAGGGGCAAGGGCCAGATATACCTTTACTACTTTTACAATCTTTTTTTTTTTTTGAGTTGATGGCATTGCATGATTGTTTTTTCTTCTTTTTTTTTCTCTTTTTTTAACTTTCTTAAATTCTTAAGTATTCTATTTCTCTAATTATTATTTTTAATAATTCGTGTGGCTTTGTTTTTTTTGTTTGTTTTTTGTTTGTTTGTTTTTTCCTTCTTTTTTTCCTCTTCTTCTTTTCTTTAATATTGTATTTTTGAAAATCCAATCTCTTCTCTAGATTTTTAATCTTTGCTTTTTGGTATTTGTTGTCAATTTTGTATATGTAAAAACCCAATCTTCAGTACCAAATTTTATCTGAGAGCGAGATTACTGGCTTGACCACTGTCCCCTCCTTTGGACTCTCCTTTTTCTCCACCAGGTGTCTTCCGTCTCCTCCCTCCCCCTTCTATTCTCTACCCAACCCTGTGAATCTCTGTGTGTTCCAGACTGTGGAGAACACTCAGGGAACTGGTTCCTGGCCGGATCTCTCTCTCTGCCTTTCATTTCCCTTTTATTCTCCTGGCCACCTCTGTCTACTTCCTCCCTCTCCTCTTCCCTGTATAACTCTGTGAACACCTCTGAGTGGTCCAGACTGTGGAGCATACATAAGGATGTGATTACTGGCTAGCTTGCTCTTTCCTCTATTGATCCCACCTCATCTCCTTCCAGTCACCTCCCTCTTCTCTTCTCCATGTAACTCAGCTAACCTCTATGGGTGATCCTCAATGTGGAGAAATCTTTCATCTTTAACCTAGATGCTTTATCATCAGTGCTGTATAAATAGAGAAGTCCTGAGGCAAGGGTAAAAATAAAACTGAAAGCCAGAAACAGGAGGCTTAAGTCCAAATCCTAAGAACATCAGAGAAATCCTGAATTCAGGGAACATTAATCAATAAGAGCTCATCAAATGCCTCCATACCTACACTGAAACCAAGCTTCACCCAAGGGCCAACAAGTTCCAGAGCAAGACATACCATGCAAATTCTCCAGCAACACAGGAACACACCCCTGAGCCTCAATATACAGGCAGCTCAAAACTACTCCAAAACCATTGACATCTCACAACCCATTACTGGACAATTCATAACACTCCAGAGAGAAGAAATCCAGCTCCACCGACCAGAACTCCACCACAAGCCTCCCTAACCAAGAAACCTTGATAAGCCACTGATACAACCCCACCCACAGTGAGGAAACTCCAAAATAAAGAGAACTCCACAAACTGCCAGAATACAGCAAGGCCACCCCAAACAGAGTAATATAAACAAGATGAAGAGACAGAGGAATACCCAGCAGGTAAAGGAACAGGAGAAATGCCTACCAAACCAAACCAAAGAGGAGGAGATAGGGAATCTACCTGAGAAAGTATTCCAAATATTGATAGTGAAAATGATCCAAAATCTTGAAATCAAAATGGAATCACAGATAAATAGCCTGAAGACAAGGATTGAGAAGATGCAAGAAAGGTCTAACAAGGACCTAGAAGAAATAAAAAAGAGTCAATATATAATGAATAATGCAATAAATGAGATCAGAAACACTCTGGAGGCAACAAATAGTAGAATAAAGGAGGCAGAAGATAGGATTAGTGAAATAGAAGATAGAATGGTAGAAATAAATGAATCAGAGAGGAAAAAAGAAAAATGAATTAAAAGAAATGAGGATAACCTCAGAGACCTCCAGGACAATATGAAATGCTCCAACATTCGAATTATAGGAGTCCCAGAAGAAGAAGACAAAAAGAAAGACCATGAGAAAATTCTTGAGGAGATAATATTTGAAAACTTCCCTAAAATGGGGGAGGAAATAATCACCCAAGTGCATGAAACCCAGAGAGTTCCAAACAGGATAAACCCAAGGCAGAACACCCCAAGACATATATTAATGAAATTAATAAAACCAAACACAAAAAAACAAATATTAAAAGCAGCAAGGGAAAAACAACAGATAACACACAAGGGGATTCCCATAAGGATAACAGCTGATCTTTCAATAGAAACTCTTCAGGCCAGGAGGGAATGGCAAGACATACTTAAAGTGATGAAAGAAAATAACCTACAGCCCAGATTACTGTACCAGCAACGATCTCATTCAAATATGAAGGAGAAATCAAAAGCTTTACAGACAAGCAAAAGCTGAGAGAATTCAGCACCACTAAACCAGCTCTCCAACAAATACTAAAGGTTATTCCCTAGACAGAAACACAAAAAGGGCATATAAACCCAAACCCAAAACAATAAAGTAAATGGCAATGGGATCACACTTACCAATAATTACCTTAAACATAAATGGGTTGAATGTCCCAACCAAAAGGCAAAGACTGGCTGAATGGATACAAAAACAAGATCCCTATATATGCTCCCTACAAGAGACCCACCTCAAAACAACAGCCACATACAGACTGAAAGTGAAGGGCTGGAAAAAGATATTCCAAGCAAATAGAGACCAAAAGAAAGCAGGAGTAGCAATACTCATCTCCGATAAAGTAGACTTTAAAACAAAGGCTGTGAAAAGAGACAAGGAAGGCCACTACATAATGATCAAAGGATCAATCCAAGAAGAAGATATAACAATTATAAATATATATGCACCCGACATAGGAGCACCATAATATGGAAGAGAAATGTTAACAAGTATGAAAGGGGAAATTAACAATAACACAATAATAGTGGGAAACATTAATACTCCACTCACACCTATGGACAGATCAACTAAACAGAAAATTAACAAAGAAACACAAACTTTAAACAATGCAATAGACCAGTTAGACCTAATTGATATCTATAGGACATTTCACCCAAAACAATGAATTTCACCTTTTTCTCATGTGCTCATGGAACCTTTTCCAGGATAGATCACATCCTGGGCCATAAATTTAAACTTGATAAATTAAAAAAAAATCGAAATCATTCCAAGCATCTTTTCTGACCATAATGCACTAAGATTAGATCTCAATTACAGGAGAAAAACTATTAAAAATCTCAACATATGGAGGCTGAACAACACGCTTCAGAATAACCAACAAATCAAAAAAGAAATCAAAAAAGAAATCAAATTATACATAGAAACGAATGAAAATGAAAACACAACAACCCAAAACCTGTGGGACACTATAAAAGCAGTGCTTAGAGGAATGTTCATAGCAATACAGGCATACCTCAAGAAACAAGAAAAAAGTCAAATAAATAACCTAATTCTACACCTAGAGCAACTAGAAAAGGAAGAAATGGAGAACCCCAGAGTTAGTAGAAGGAAATAAACCTTAAAAATTAGGGCAGAAATAAATGCAAAAGAAACAAAAGAGACCATAGCAAAAATCAACAAAGCAAAAAGCTGGTTCTTTGAAAGGATAAATAAAATTGACAAACCATTAGCCAGACTGATCAAGAAACAAAGAGAGAAAAATCAAATCAATAAAATTAGGAATGAAAATGGAGAGATCACAACAGACAACACAGAAATACCAAGGATTATAAGAGACTACTAACAGCAATTATATGCCAATAAAAAGGACAACATGGAAGAAATGGACAAATTCTTAGAAAAGTACAACTTTCCAAAACTGAACCAGGAAGAAATCGAAAATCTTAACAGACACATCACAAGCATGGAAATTAAAACTGTAATCAGAAATCTTCCAGCAAACAAAAGCCTAGGTCTAGACGGCTTCACAGCTGAATTCTACCAAAAACTTCGAGAAGAGCTAACACCTATCCTACTCAAACTCTTCCAGAGAATTGCAGAGGAAGGTAAACTTCCAAACTCATTCTATGAGGCCACCATCACCCTAATACCAAAACCTGACAAAGACGCCACAAAAAAAGAAAACTATAAGCCAATTTCACTGATGAACGTAGATGCAAAAATCCTCAACAAAATTCTAGCAATCGGAATCCAACAACACATTAAAAAGATCATACACCATGACCAAGTGGGCTATTTCCAAGGGATGCAAGGATTCTCCAATATCCACAAATCAATCAATGTAATTCACCACATTAACAAATTGAAAAATAAAAGCCATATGATTATCTCAATAGATCCAGAGAAGGCCTTTGACAAAATTCAACATCCATTTACGACAAAAAATCTTCAGAAAGCAGGAATAGAAGGAACATACCTCAACATAATAAAAGCTATATATGACAAACCCACAGCAAACATTATCCTCAATGGTGAAACATTGAAAGCATTTCCCCTAAAGTCAGGAACAAGACAAGGGTGCCCACTTTCACCGCTACTATTCAACATAGTTCTGGAAGTTTTGGCCACAGCAATCAGAGCAGAAAAAGAAATAAACGGAACCCAAATTGGAAAAGAAGAAGTAAAACTCTCACTGTTTGCAGATGACATGATCCTCTACATAGAAAACCCTAAAGACTCCACCAGAAAATTACTAGAGCTAATCAATCAATATAGTAAAGTTGCAGGATATAATATCAATACTCAGAAATCCCTTGCATTCCTATACACTAATAATGAGAAAGTAGAAAAATAAATTAAGGAAACAATTCCATTCACCATTACAACGAAAAGAATAAAATACTTAGGAATATATCTACCTAAAGAAACTAAAGACTTATATATCGAAAACTGTAAAACACTGATGAAAGAAATCAAAAGAGGACACTGATAGATGGAGAAATATACCATGTTCATGGATTTTAAGAATCAATATAGTGAAAATGAGTATACTACCCAAAGCAATCTACAGATTCAATGCAATCCCTATCAAGCTACCAGCGATATTTTTCACAGAACTAGAACAAATAATTTCAAGATTTGTATGGAAATACAAAAAACCTGGAATAGCCCAAGTAATCTTGAGAAAGAAGAACTGGAGGAATCAACTAGCCTGACTTCAGGCTCTACTACAAAGCCACAGTCATCAAGACAGTATGGTACTGGCACAAAGACAGAAATATAGGTCAATGGAACAAAATAGAAAGCCCAGAGATAAATCCACACACATATGGACACCTTATCTTCAACAAAGGAGGCAAGAATATACAATGGAGTAAAGACAATGTCTTTAACAAGTGCTGCTGGGAAAACTGGTCAACCACTTGTAAAAGAATGAAACTAGATCACTTTCTAACATCATACACAAAAATAAACTCAAAATGGATTAAAGATCTAACTATAAGACCAGAAACTATAAAACTCCTAGAGGAGAACATAGGAAAACAAAGCAAAACACTCTCCAACGTAAATCACAGCAGGATCCTCTATGATCCAACTCCCAGAATACTGGAAATAAAAGGAAAAATAAACAAATGGGATCTAATTAAAATTAAAAGCTTCTGCACAACAAAGGAAACTATAAGTAAGGTGAAAAGACAGCCTTCTGAATGGGAGAAAACAATAGCAAATGAAGCAACTGACAAACAACTAATCTCAAAAATATACAACCAACTTATGCAGCTCAACTCCAGAAATATAAACGACCCAATCAAAAAATGGGCCAAAGTACTAAATAGGCATTTCTCCAAAGACATATGGATGGCTAACAAACACATGAAAAGATGCTCAACATCACTCATTATCAGAGAAATGCAAATCAAAACCACAATGAGGTACCACTTCACACCAGTCAGAATGGCTGTGATCCAAAAATCTGCAAGAAATAAATGCTTGTAGAGGTTGCAGAGAAAAGGGAATCCTCTTTCACTGTTGGTGGAAATGCAAACTAGTACAGCCACTATGGAGAACAGTGTGGAGATTCCTTAAAGAATTGCAAATAGAGCTGCCTTATGACCCAGCAATCCCACTGCTGGGCATACACACCGAGGAAACCAGAAATGAAAGAGACACACGTACCCCAATGTTCATTGCAGCACTGTTTATAATAGCCAGGACATGGAAACAACCTAGATGTCCATCAGCAGACGAATGAATAAGAAAGCTGTGGTATATATACACAACGGAGTATTACTCAGCCATTAAAAAGAATACATTTGAATCAGTTCTAATTAGGTGGATGAAACTGGAGCCGATTATTCAGAGTGAAGTAAGCCAGAAAGGAAAACACCAGTACAGTATACTGACAAATATATACGGAATTTAGAAAGATGGTAATGATGACCCTGCATGCGAGACAGCAAAAGAGACACAGATGTATAGAACGGACTTTTGGACTCTGCGGGAGAGGGAGAGGGTGTGATGATTTGGGAGAATGGCATTGAACCATGTATACTATCATGTAAGAAACGAAGTGCCAGTCTATGTTCAATACAGGATACAGGATGCTTCGGGCTGGTGCATGGGGATAATCCAGAGTGATGATATGGTGTGGGAGGTGGGAGGGGGATTCAGGATTGGGAGCTTGTATACACCCGTGGTGGATTCATGTCAACGTATGGCAAAACCAATACAGTATTGTAAAGTAAAATAAAGTTAAAAAAAATCAGCAAAAAAACCACACCCTAAATTAAATGAAGTAAGGCTAAAAAAAATAAAATAATAAAATAAAAAAAATAAAAATGAGTACTGAAGATTGGATTCTTAAAGGTACAAAATTGACAACAAATGCGAAAAAGCAAAGATTAAAAGTCTAAAGTAGAGGTTAGAGTCTCAAAAATACAA
Source organism: Ovis canadensis (assembly GCF_042477335.2). Classification (NCBI taxonomy): domain Eukaryota; kingdom Metazoa; phylum Chordata; class Mammalia; order Artiodactyla; family Bovidae; genus Ovis; species Ovis canadensis. The sequence goes on from NC_091727.1 coordinate 71,797,868, forward strand.
GATTAAAAAAAAAACATAATCACAAAAATTATAACAAATATATATGAAATTTGCTTTAAAATTAGGATCTTTTTTTGCAAGATAATATTATGTTATAAAATGAAAATTAAAGGAATAATAAAAAAATAGTTCAAAATAGTAAAAAAAAAAGTGATAATAGTAAAATAGTAAAATATATCTAAGAATATCTCTGGAGCTTTTGCTGGCAATGTAGGGTCAGTTCATTGTCAGATCGTTCATTATTCCACCTTATACTTCTTCTTGAGGTCTATAGGCCCTGCTAACTAAAGGGTTTTTATCTGTTGCACCTGTCACTTCCAAAGCAGTTTCCTCTGTTTATTTTGGGTTTTTCTGTTTGCATGTCTCCTCAGTGTCTAATTTCCACCCTGACAAAAGTGGGCGAAGGTGGTAACTTATTTAGGCTCTCTTGTTTCGTTGTGCTGTGGGGAGGGAAGAACACTGCAAACAAATATCACTGGAGTGTGTGGGGAGTGCTTGCAGTGTCTGCGCCACACTGGATTTGCCCCCGCTCACAGTGTTTATGCTTTCCCGGTCTATACAGCTCAGGCTCCAGGTTGCTCTGCAGGGGAGCTGTCTAAAGCAGGCCTTGGGTTGCATGCACTTCCCAGGTCTAAGTCGCTAAGTTTCAGGTTCTTGGGTACTCCAGAAAGGCACAGACTCTGCTGGGCCAGTGTTTTGTGCCCCTCTCAGGTCCGAGCCACTCAGGCAACCAGGTGATTACCAGGCACGTTCTCCCCAGAGAATGGGTGGTGCATCTTATCACCTCCTCGGTCCCAGCCGCTCAGTTTCCTGGGTGGGCAGCAAGAGTGTCATCTCAGGTGTGCTGTGTATCTCCTCTGGGGAGCTGATCTCTGGCTGTGACCCTCCTGGCAGATGTCAACGATCCAGGATCTCAGGAATACTTGGTTAGTAACTGGGAGCCTGCTCACAGTTTGGTAGTAGAGCCTGCTCGCAGTTTGGCCATCTCTGGGGCTGAGATGGCCACTTTCCAGCTCTGGCTGTTGCCTGCCTGCCTCTCTGCCTCCAGCATGGGATGGGCAGGTCTGCATCCAACTAGCTCTCCTCTGGTATTCACTCAGTCCTTTGTTCTGTGAGCAGGCCCAGAAGAGCCTTAGATTAGAGCTTTTTGTGGGAAGGTTCTCTCTCTTTCTTTTCTTTATTTTTTTTTCTCTTTCTCTCTGGCTATCCCACAGTTTGAGTTGCTATCTCATATTAGCTCACTCAAATTTTCCTCAGGGCATTCAGGCCTCGTCCCTACCCTTAGCAATGCAGCCCATGCCTGCCTGTTCAGCCCCTGCTTGGAGGTGACCAATGCGAGCTTCTGGGCTACATCTCCATTGGGAGTTCTGGTTAGGCACATAATCTGTGGGTTTTATTTATTTATTTTTCCTCCTGGTTATGTTGCCCTCTGAGATTCCAAAACTCCCTAGAGACCTGCTGGGGAGAGGGTTTCCTGGTATTTAGAAACTTCTCCTCTTTCGTGACTGCCTCCCCAGGACAGGTCTCCATCCCTAACTCTTTTGTCTCTCTTTTTATCTTTTATTTTTTGTCTTACCTCCTTTTGAAGGCAATGGGCTGCCTTTCTGGGTGCCTGGTCTCCTCTGCCATGTGTTCAGAAGTTGTTTTGTGGAATTTGCTCAGCGTTCAAAATTTCAATTAATTCTTGTGGGAGAAAGTGGTCTCCCAGTTCTATTCCTCCACCATCTTAGTACTGCACCCTGGTATTTGTTTTAAAATATATATTTTTGAAAAGTAACAGTAAGCTATAAAAATGAAAGCTAAAGGAGTAATAAGGAACTAATTTTTTTTTAAAGTTATAAAGTGATAATAGTAAAAATATATCTAGGAACTTCCCGAGAACTGTCGTGGGCAGTATGGGGTGAATTCAGTGTCACATAGTCCCTTGTTCAAGCTTGTACTTTTCTCAAACTCTGTCGGTGCCCCTCAAATGCACAGTCTCAGAATTCATTGCAAGGTTTTAATCTTTTGCATCTTTCACTTCCAGAGCAGTTCCCCCTTTGTTTATTTTTGCTTCTTCTGTTTGCAAGTCTCTTTAGTGTCTAATATTCACCCTGACACAAGGGGATGAATGTAGCCACTTATTTAGGCTAATTTGTTCAGTTGTGTTGTGGGGAGGGTGGGACACTGCAAACAAATACCACTGGCCTGTTGTGGAGAGTGCTCACAGTGGATGAATCACACTTGGTTTGCCACCACCCAAGGCTGTGTGTACTTCCCAGGTCCACACTATTCAGGCTCCAGGGTGCTCTGCAATGGCACTGTCCCCAGTGAATCCTGCATTTCATGCACATTTCAGGTCTAAGTAGTTCAGGTTCTCGGATGCTCTGCAGGGGCACAGACCCAAATGGGCTGTGCATTTTGTCCTTAAGATTTTCTATTTCTTTGTGATTCAGTTTTGGAAGGTTATACTTTTCTAAGAATTGGTCCATTTCTTCCAAGTTTTCCATTTTATTGTCATATAGTTTCTTATTGTAGTCTTTTATGATCATTTGTATTTCTGTGTTGTTTGCTGTAATTTCTCCATTTTGATTTTTAATTTTTTTGATTTGAGACTTCTCCCTATTTTTCTTGATGATTCTGGTTAATGGATTGTTAGATTTCAAAATAAAACTATTGGAAGAGATGAAGAGGGACACTGCATAATGATCAAGAGAACAATCACAAAAGAGGATATAACAACTGTAAATATATGTGCACCCAACCTAGTAGCACCTGAATACATAAAGGAAATATTAAAAACTATCAAAGGGGAAATTGACAGTAACACAATATTAGTGGGGGACTTTAATACCCCATTCACACAGTGGAGAAATCATCAAGACAGAAAATTAACAAAGAAATACAAGCTTTAAACAATACGTTGAACCAGTTAGATCAAATTGATATCTAAAGGCATGTCACCCCAAAACAATGATTTCATCTTTTTTCTCAAATGCACATGGAACATTCTCCAGGGTAGACCACATCCTGGGCCACAAATCTAGCCTTGGTAAATTAAAAAAAATTGAAATCATTTCAAGCATCTTTTCGGATCACAATGCTATAGTCACAGAGGGGGAAACTATAAAGGACACAAACATATGGAGGATTTGGAATAACAATCAGATGACTGAAGAAATATAAAAAAAAAAGAAAGGAAATCAAAATATGAAAATAAACAGATTATAATGAAAACACGTTAATACAAAACCTTTGGGACTCTGTAAAAGTAGATCTAAGAGGGAAGTTCATAGTAATACAAACCTACCTCAAGAAACAAGAGAAATATAAAATAAACAACTTAACTTTACACCTAATGCAACTGGAAAAAGACGATTAAAAAAAACACAAAGTTAGTAGAAGGAGATAAATCATTAAAAAAGGAGCAGAGATAAATGAAAATTAAATGAAGGAGACTATGGCAAAGGTCAATAAAACTAAAGGTTCCCTGTAGATTATTTAGAAGATGGCCATTCTGAATGGTGTGAGGTGATACCTTATTGTAGTTTTGATTTGCATCTCTCTGATAATTACTGATATTGAGCATCTTTTCATGTGTTTATTGGCCACCTGTGTGTCTTTTCTAGAGAAAGTCTGTTTAGGTCTTCTCCTCATTTTTTAATTGGGATCTTTGTTTTTCTGGTATTGAGCTCTAATATGATGATATATATATCTTTTAATGTCTTTTAATGTTGTTTCATTTGCAATTATCTTCTCCTATTCTGAGGGTTGTCTTTTAATCTTTTTTTATTCTTTGTTATGTAAAAGCTTTTAAATTTAAATAGGTCCCATTTTAATTTTTTCTTTTAATTACTCGAGGAGGTTGATCAAGGGTATTTTGATGTGATTTCCATCTAAGAGTGTTCTACCTATGTTTTCCTCTAAGAGCTTTATAGTTTCTGGTTTTGAATTTAACTCTTTAATCCATTTTGAGTTTGTGTGTGTGTGTGTGTGTGTGTGTGTGTGTGTGATGTTTAGAAGTGTTCTAGTTTCATTTTTTTACATGTAGTTGCCCAATTTTCCAAGCATTACTTATTGAAAAGACTTTCATTACTCCATTCTATATTCTTTACTCCTTTGTCAGTGATCAATTGCCCATAAGTGCACGGATTTTTATTTGTGATTTCTACATTTTCCATTGGTCTACACTTCTGTTTTTATGCCATTACCATACAGTCTTGATTACTGTAGCTTTTTAATACAGTCTGAAGTTAAGAAGATTTATTCCTCCAGTTTCGTTTTTCTTTCTTAACATTGTTTTGGCTTTTCTGGGTCTTTTGTGTTTCTACACAAATTGTGAAGTTTTTTGTTTTAATTTTGTGAAAAACACCATTGGTAGTTTGATAGAGATTGAACCAAATCAGTAGATTGCTTTGGGTAGTATAGTCATTTTCACTATATTGATTCTTCCAATCCAAGAACATAGTATATCTCTTAATCTTTTCGTATTATCTTTGATTTCTTTCATCAGTGTCTTATAGTTTTCTACATACAAGTCTTTTGCATCTTTAGGTAGGTTTATTCCTAGGTATTTTATTCTTTTTGTTGCAGTCGTGAATGGGATTGTTTCTTTAATTTCTCTTTCTGATTTTTCATTGTTATTGTATAGGAATGCATGTGATTTCTGTGTATTACATTTATTTACTGCAAATTATTTATATTCATTGATTATCTGTAGTAATTTTCTGGTGGCAACTTTAGGATTTTGCATGTATACTATTGTGTCATCTGCAAATAATGAGAGTTTTACTTCTTCTTTTCCACTCTTGATGAAATCAGAAAGGGGAAATTGCAATAGACAGTGTAGAAATACTCAGGATCATATGTGACTCCTATGGGCAACTCTTTGCCAATCAAATGGACAATCTGGAAAAAATGTGCAAGTTTTTAGGAAAACACAACCTTCCAATACTGAGCAAGGAAGAAATAGAAAATATAAACTAACCACAATGATTGAAATAAAAAATGTGATCAAATAATCTTCCAACAAAGAAAAACCCAGGGCCAGATGGCTTCACAAGTGACTTTTACCAAAAGTTTACAGAAGAGCTAACACCTATCCTGCTCAAGCTCTTTCAAAAAATTGCAGAGTAAATAAAACTCCCAAACTCATTCTTTAGGCCACCATAACACTGATACCAAACCCAGACAAAGATATCACCAAAAATAAATTATAGGCCAATATCACAGATGAACATAGATGCAAAAATCCTCAATGAAATTCTAGCACACAGAATCCAGCAACTCTTTAAAAGGATTATACACCATGATCAAGTGAAGTTTATCCCATTAATGCAAGAATTATTCAATATATGCAAATAAATCAATATGATACTCCATATTAACTAACTGAAAGATAAAAAACATAAAATCATCTCCATAGCTGCAGGAAAAGTTTTGAATAAAATTTAACACCCATTTATAATGAAAACTCCCCAGAAACTAGGCATAGAAGGAACATGCCTCAACATACTAAAACCATATATGATAAACCTACATCAAACATTATTGTCAACTGTGAAAAACTAAGAGTTTTTCCTCTAAGATCAGGAGTGAAACAAGGGTGCCTACTATCACCACTATTATCTAATATAGTTTTGGAAGTCTTCACCATGAAAAGGACAGGAGAAAGAAAAACAAGGTGACCTTTAAATACACCATCAGTAAGAAATCCAATTTGGCAACACAACGGGTAATTGAAATCGCAAAATAAAAGAAAAAAAAAACGTGGAGAATGAGTTAGTATATTTGTTTTCACTTGTAGATATGCAAGCTTATAACTTTTCAGAAGTGATGGTTTCTAAGAAAAGAGAATGAAATTATTTTTTAAACAAAAATAGTAGTAAACTGTAGTATCTATTGCTTTTCCTAGTTGTAAAATCAGTATTGACAAACTAAAATTAAAAATGTGCAAAGTGCAAAGTACAAAGTGGAAGCTCCCTCATGTCTAGTTCCTTCACCACCATTTCTAAACAGATGTTTTGCTTTGTATGTTTTCATGTATGTTTGCTTTGTATGTTTTCAAATTAGAGGGGAAGAGGCAATTCCTATTCCCTTCACAAACTCTTCTTTTTTCCTCCCCAGTAAGTGGAAATACACATCTAGTCAGATGCTAGATACTTTATATTACAAGGACACACACCTTGGTGAAGCTACTCTCTTATGATTTCTCTTTCTGTGATTGGTCCTTAATAAAAGGTCAGGAGGATATTTGATTTTCAAAATATTTTCTTATTTCAAAACTGTGCTTAAATTTTCTTCTCTTTGATCTCCTATTATTCCATGTGATCTACTGGATTATCAATAAGATCCCAAGAGTCTTTTGTGGATTTAGTCAAATAAAGAGACTAGAGTACATGTTCAATGTGAGCTCACTAGATTCCTTATAATAAAATTATTTTTTTAATGTTACATAGCTAATGGTCTGGAGAATTTGAACTGTATCCAAGTTTAAAATATGATATATTCTTTCATATTGCTTAGATGAACTCTTTACATATTGCATCTATTAAACCTTTATCAAACATGATAATTCTAACATTATTTTTTCTGAATTGCTCATGTTTCATTCACTTTTTATTCTAACAACTTGAAGTTATTCTGGCTTTTTCTTATAGGGAATATTCTTAAATACAAAGATAACCTACTATTCCCTATGAAGATCCAGGATAAAATAGTATCACTTGATAGATTCTTAATAAGATAATAAACCTGCTTTCTCTGGTGGCTCAGACAGTAAAGAATCTGCCTGCAATGCAGGAGACCCAAGTTTGATCCCAATATTCTTGCTTGCAGAATGCCATGGACAGAGGAACCTGGCATGCTACAGTCATGGGGTCACAAGGAATTGGAAACGACTGCATGATGAACACTTTTACTTTCATTTTTCTTCCAAGCTTTTACCCAATATATTTTTCTCATCCTTTGCTCCCCTGTCTTTATGTTTTTAAATTGAAGTATAGATGATTTACAATTCTGTGTCAGTGTCTGATGTGCAGCAAAGTGATTCAGTTATATACAAATATATACACATGATCTTTTTCATATTATTTTCCATTATTGATTATTACAAGATATTGAGGAAAGCTATCATGAATCTCGATAGTGTGTTTAAATGCAGAGACACCATTTTGCAGACAAAAGTTCATATAATTGAGTTCAGATGCTCAGTCATGTCTGATTCTTTGCAATCCCATGGCTTCCCTGTCCATCACCAACTCCCAGAGCTTGCTCAAACTCATGTCCAGCGGGTCAGTGATGCCATCCAACCATCTCATCACCTGTTGTCTTCTTCTCCTCCTGCCTTCTATCTTTTCCAGCATCAGGATATTTTCCAGTGAGTTAGTTCTTTGCATCACGTGGCCAAAGCATTGGAGCTTCAGCTTCAGCATCAGCCTTTCCAATGAATATTCAGGATTGATTTCCTTTAGGATGGACTGGTTTGATCTCCTTGCAGTCCAAGAGACTCTCAAGAGTCTTCTCCAACACCACAGTTCAAAAATATTAATTCTTTGGTACTCAGCTTTCTTTCTGGTCCAACTCTCACATCCATATATGACTCCAGGAAAAACCGTAGCTTTGACTAGATAGACCTTTGTTGGCAAAGTAATGTCTCTGTTTTTTAATATGCTGTCTAGGTTGGTCAAAAACTTTTTGTGCACTAGGAACCAGAGACCCCACAATGACAGAGCCAGACTTGCTTTTGAGTGTTTGAGGGTCTCCTGTGGAGACACTGACACATAGGTCAGCAGTGGCCTGCCATGAGGGCAGGGGCTCTGATTGCATCAAACCTGGCTCATGTATTATGTGGCATAAGCCCTCGTGGAGGACATCACCATTAGCTCCACCATAGAGCCGCCAAGCAGATGACCCACAAACTGGAGAACAATTATACCAAAGAAATTCTCACACTGTTAAGAAAGTTCTAGGACCCACAACGGATTTCCCAACCTGGGAATCTGGCAAAGGAACTGAGAATACCCAGGAAATTTGACTTTGCAGGCCAGTGGGATTTGGTTATAGAACTTACACAGGACTGGGTAAAGAGACTCTTTGATGGCAGAAAAAACCCTTCATGCACCAAGAGCCAGGAGAGAAAAACAGTGTTCCTACAAGAGACTGAGCCAGACTTACCTGTGAGTGTCCAGGAGTCTTCAGCAGAGGTGTAGGTTGACAGTGGCTTGTTGCATGATCAGGGGCACTGAATACACAAATCATTTTGAAGGAGGTCACCATTATCTTCATTACCCTTACCATAGTTTGGCCTCAGGCTAAACAACATGGAAGGAACCCAGCAAGAGAAAATTGGATTAAAGATTTATGAAGCATGGCCCCACCCATCAGAACAACACTCAGTTTCCCCCAAAGGTTCATATAGTCAAATATAATAGCTTGCATTTTTCTAGTCCCAAACTCTCAATCCAACTCTCCTACTTTCCCCCCCTTGGCAACCACAAATATGTTCTCTATGCTTGTGAGGCTATTTCTATTTTGTAGATGAGTTCATTTGAGTTATATGTTGATCCCACATATAAGTGATATCATGTGGTGTTTGTCTTTCTTTTCTGGATTTATTTTGCTTATAATGATAATCTCTACTTCTATCATTGTAGCTGCAACTGGTGTTATTTTATCCTTGTTAAGACTGAGTAATATACTATTGTGTGTGTATGTGTGTGTGTACATATATATATACATATATATATATGCCACTTTTTTCTGAGACAAATAAGAATATTTATTATAGATATATCTGACAAAGGCCTCAAAACCAGAATGTATAAAGAACTCCTACAAACTAACAATTAAAATGCTGATTGCCCAATTGGCAAGTGGGCAAAACTTTGGACACACACTTCCCAAAAGGTACAGTCAAAAAGCATATAGAAGATCCTTAATATCCTTCAGTTCAGTTCAGTCACTCAGTTATGTCCGACTCTTTGTGACCCCAAGAATCGCAGCACGCCAGGCCTCCCTGTCCATCACCAACTCCAGGAATTCACTCAGACTCATGTCCATCTACTCAGTGATACCATCCAGCCATCTCATCCTCTGTCGTCCCCTTCTCCTCCTGCCTCCAATCCCTCCCAGCATCAGAGTCTTTTCCATTGAGTCAACACTTCGCATGCAGTGCCCAAAGTACTGGAGTTTCAGCTTTAGAATCATTCCCTTAAAAGGAATCCTAGGGCTGATCTCCTTCATAATGCACTGGTTGGATCTCCTTGCAGTCCAAGAGACTCTCAAGAGTCTTCTCCAACACCACAGTTTAAAAGCATCAATTCTTTGGCGCTCTGCCTTCTTCACAGTTCAATTCTCACATCCATACATGACCACAGGAAAAACCATAGCCTTGACTAGATGGACCTTAGTCTGCAAAGTAATGTCTCTGCTTTTGAATATACTATCTAAGTTGCTCATAACCTTTCTTCCAAGGAGTAAGTGTCTTTTAATTTCATGGCTGAAATTACCATCTGCAGTGATTTTGGAGCCCCAAAAAATAAAGTCTGACACTGTTTCCACTGTTTCCCCATCTATTTCCCATGAAGTGATGGGACTGGATGCCATGATCTTCATTTTCTGAATGTTGAGCTTTAAGCCTACTTTTTCACTCTCCTCTTTTACTTTCATCAAGAGGCTTTTTAGTTCCTGCTCACTTTCTGCCATAAGGGTGGTATCATCTGCATATCTGAGGTTATTGATATTTCTCCCGGCAATCTTGATTCCAGCTTGTGTTTCTTCCAGTCCAGCATTTCCATGATGTACTCTGCATATAAGTTAAATAAGCAGGGTGACAATATACAGCCTTGATGTACTCCTTTTCCTATTTGGAACCAGTCTGTTGTGCCATGTCCAGTTCTAACTGTTGCTTCCTGACCTGCATACAGATTTCTCAAGAGGCAGGTCAAGTGGTCTGGTTTTCCCATCTCTTGAAGAATTTTCTACAGTTTCTTGGGATCCACACAGTCAAAGGCTTTGGCATAGTCAAGAAAGCAGAAATAGATGTTTTTCTGGAAATTTCTTGCTTTTTCCATGATCCAGCAGATGTTGGCAATTTGATCTCTGATTCCTCTGCCTTTTCTAAAACCAGCTTGAAAATCAGGAAGTTCATGGCTCACATATTGCTGAAGCCTGGCTTGGAGAATTTTGAGCACTACTTTACTAGCATATAAGATGAGTGCAATTGTGCAGTAGTTTGAGCAGTCTTTGGCATTGCCTTTCTTAGCCATTAGGAAATGCAAATTAAAATCACAGTGGGGATTTCCCTGATAGTGCAGTGGGCAAGAATTCACTTGCCAATGCCTGGGACATGGATTCAATCCCTGATCTGGGAAGATTCCTCATGCTGCAGAGCAATTAAGCCTATGCACTACAACTACTAAATCTATGGTCTGAATCTGGTGAGCTGCAGCAACCAAGCCAAGAGTTGCAACTACTGAAGCCTGTACACCTACAGGCTGTGCTCTGCAACAAGAAAAGCCACCGTAATGAGAAGCTTGCATACCACAACAAATGGTAATCACCACTCTCCACAACTAGAGAAAGCCCATACAAAGAATGAAGACCTAGCTCATCCAAAAATAAATAAATGAAATTATTTTAAAAAACACACACACCCACGCAGTGAGATATTGTTTCACCCCCAAAGAATGAATAATACATAGGAGATTGACAATATCAAATTTTGGTGAAGATATACAGCGATGGGAGCTTTCATATATGGCTGGTAGAAGTACAGAAGGGCAGTTTCTTATAAACGTATATGCATAAAATGCCCCAGCAGTTGTACTCTAGGTATTTATCTAATATAAATGAAAACATAGATCCACAAAAAGTGTTATGGTGTTGAAGGACTCTTATAAGTCCCTTGGACAGCAAGGATATAAAACCAGTCAATCCTAAAGGAGATCAGTCCCGAATATTCATTGGAAGGACTGATGGTGAGGCTGATGGTCCAATACTTGGCCACATGATGTGAAGAAGTGACTCACTGGAAAGGACCCTGATGCTGGGAAAGATTGAAGGCAGGAGGAGAAGGGGCAACAGAAGTTGCAATGGTTGGATGGCATCATTGACTCGATGGACATGAGTTTGAGCAAGCTCTGGGAGTTGGTGATGGACAGGGAAGAGTGGTATGCTGCAGTCCATGAAGTCTCAAAGAATCAAACATGAATGAGCTGAACTGAACAGAACTGAACTGATCCACAAAATACTTCAATGAGAATATTAATAACAACCTGTTTATAATAGCCTCCAAAGTGGAAATACATGTTTGTCAACAAGTGAATGGACCAAATAAATTTGATATATTCATACAATGTAATACAATTCTTTAGTTCCTCTTCACTTTCTGCTGTTAGAATGGTATCATCTACCTGAGGTTGTTGATATTTCTCCCATCAATCTCGATTTCAGTTTGTAATTCAACCAGCCTGACATTTTTGATGATGTGCTCTGCATATAAGTTAAATAAAAAGGGTGAAAATAAACAGCCTTATCAAACTCCTTTCTCAGTCCTGAACCAGTCAGTTGTTTCATACAAGGATCTAAGTATTGCTTCTTGAGCTTCAGGCAGGTTTCTCAGGAGATAGGTAAGATGGTCTTGCATTCCCATATCTTTAAGAGTTGGTTATGATACATAGAGTCAAAGGTTTTAGTGTACTCAATGAAACAGAGGTAGATGCTTCTCTGGAATTCTTATATTTTCTCTATGCTACAGTGAATGTTGGCAATTTGATCTCTGGTTCTTCTGCCTTTTTCTAAACTGAGCTTTGACATCCGGAATTTCTCAGTTCACATAATGCTGAAGCCTAGCATGGAGGATTTTGAACATAACATTATTAGCATGGGAGATGAGTGCAATTGTCCTGTGGTTTGAAGATTCTTAGTATTGCCCTTCTTGGGAATTGAGATGAGGATTGGCCTTTTCCAGTCCTGTGACCACTGCTGGGTTTTCCAAATTTGCTGACATATTGAGTGCAGCACTTTGATAGCATCATCATTTAGGGTTTTAAATATTTCTGCTGGAATTCCATCGTCTTTACTAACAGTAGTACTTCCTAAGGCTCACTTGACTTCACACTCCTGAATGTCTGGCTCTGGGTGAGTGACAACACCATTGTGGTTATATAGGTCATGAAGACGTTTTTTCATACAGTTCTTCTGTGTATTCTTTCCATCTCTTCTATACCTCTTCTTATTCTATTATGTATTTACTCTTTACATCCTTTATTGTGCTCATCTTTGAAAGAAACATTCCTTTGATATTTCCAGTTTTCTTAAAGAGATCTCTAGTCTTTCCCACCACTACTCTACATGATAGAAATCAGAAAGTGTTTGTTTGCAGGTAGGTATTGAGTAAAGGACAGAGGGAATGGAAATACCTTTATCTTGTTTTAAGCAATGATTTCCTGAGTGTATATGCATTGTCAAAATTAATGAACTGAATCATTTTACTACATCAAAATTCTGATTAACTTTTTCTGACTGGGATTTTTGTGTCTTTCCAAACTTGTTTACATGACTGTATGACTGTTTCAAATATATATACACAAAACATCCTTTTGCCATGTGTAAATTTGGCAACGTGATGAGTCAAAAAATTAACTAAAATTTGTACTTTTATTATGTATTGAGTATTTATGTTAATTATACTTTTTCAATTCAGTTCAGTTCAGTCGCTCAGTTGTGTCCGACTCTCTGCAACCACATGAATCCCAGCAGGCCAGGCCTCCCTGTCCGTCAGGAAATCCCAGAGTTCACTCAGACTCACGTCCGTCGAGTCACTGATGCCATCCAGCCATCTCATCCTCCGTCGTCCCCTTCTCCTCCTGCCCCCAATCCCTCCCAGCATCAGAGTCTTTTCCAATGAGTCAACTCTTCACATGCGGTGCCCAAAGTTCTGGAGTTTGAGCTTTAGCATCATTCCTTCCAAAGAAATCCCAGGGCTGATCTCCTTCAGAATGGACTGGTTGGATCTCCCTGCAGTCCAAGGGACCCTCAAGAGTCTTCTCCAACACCACAGTTCAAACGCATCAATTCTTCAGAGCTCAGCCGTCTTCACAGTCCAACTCTCACATCCATACATGACCACAGGAAAAACCATAGCATTGACTAGACGGACTTTAGTTGGCAAAGTAATGTCTCTGCTTTTGAATATACTATCTAAGTTGCTCATAACCTTTCTTCCAAGGAGTAAGCGTCTTTTAATTTCATGGCTGCAATCACCATCTGCAGTGATTTTGGAGCCCCCAAAAATAAAGTCTGACACTGTTTCCACTGTTTCCCCATCTATTTCCCATGAAGTTATGGGACCAGATGCCATGATCTTCGTTTTCTGAATGTTGAGCTTTAAGCCAACTTTTTCACTCTCCTCTTTTACTTTCATCAAGAGGCTTTTTAGTTCCTCCTCATTATCTGCCATAAGGGTGGTATCATCTGCATATCTGAGGTTATTGATATTTCTCCCGGCAATCTTGATTCCAGCTTGTGTTTCTTCCAGTCCAGCATTTCCATGATGTACTCTGCATATAAGTTAAATAAGCAGGGTGACAATATACAGCCTTAACGTACTCCTTTTCCTATTTGGAACCAGTGTGTTGTTCCATGTCCAGTTCTAACTATTGCTTCCTGACCTGCATACAGATTTCTCAAGAGGCAGTTCAAGTGGTCTGGTTTTCCCATCTCTCTCAGAATTTTCCACAGTTTATTGTGATCCACACAGTCAAAGGCTTTGGCATAGTCAAGAAAGCAGAAATAGATGTTTTTCTGGAAATTTCTTGCTTTTTCCATGATCCAGCAGATGTTGGCAATTTGATCTCTGATTCCTCTGCCTTTTCTAAAACCAGCTTGAAAATCAGGAAGTTCATGGTTCACATATTGCTGAAGCCTGGCTTGGAGAATTTTGAGCATTACTTTACTAGCATGTGAGATGAGTGCAATTGTGTTGTAGTTTGAGTGTTCTTTGGCATTGCCTTTCTTTGGGATTGGAATGAAAACTGACCTTTTATAGTCCTGTGGCCACTGCTGAGGTTTCCAAACTTTCTGGCATATTGAGTGTAGCACTTTCACAGCATCATCTTTCAGGATTTGAAATAGCTCAGGTGGAATTCCATCACCTCCACTAGCTTTGTTCGTAGTGATACTTTCTAAGGCCCACTTGACTTCACATTCCTAGATGTCTGGCTCTAGATTAGTGATCACATCATAATGATTATCCAGGTCATGAAGATCTTTTTTGTGCAGTTCTTCTGTGTATTCTTGCCATCTCTTCTTAATATCTTCTGCTTCTGTTAGGTCCATACCATTTCTGTCCTTTATTGAGCCCATTTTTGCATGAAATATTCCCTTGGTATCTCTAATTTTCTTGAAGAGATCTCTAGTCTTTCCCATTCTGTTCTTTTCCTCTATTTCTTTGCATTGATCGCTGAAGAAGGCTTTCTTACCTCTTCTTGCTATTCTTTGGAACTCTGCATTCAGATGGGTATATCTTTCCTTTTCTCCTTTGCTTTTCACTTCTCTTCTTTTCACTTTTAATTATACTTTTAAGATTTGAATTTTTCCACCTACAACTCCTATTTTTCTTTCTACAGGTTGTTTATGCTGTTGCAAAAGATATAGAAACTTACAACAGTAAAAAAAAAAATATCCACCACACATTGAGCTGAACACTAAGGTATGTACATGTCATTATATGCAAATTATTCCTTAATGAAGTGAAGGGATTTTTAAAAAGCAGTTCATAAAGTTCTTCAGTATCAGGGTCAGGTGGTGGCTTGGTATGCTTAATATCCTCTTATTTCCTCAATCTCCCTAAACAACCTCAAATAAACATTCAGTCTAAGATAATGGCATGAAATTGGTGTGTAAGTAAATAAGTGACAACTGTGTTTTCTATTCAAACACAATCTTTCTTAAAATTTCATAGCCCTATACTTCAGAAAGATTATCACCCTGATGCATTTCCTACATGAAATTCTAGAGCTATCATTATTCAGTTATTTGATTTATTCTGTAAACAATGTACCATGAGAAGCTGTACATGTCTATGCATATATCTGTCTTTCATTCTTCTTAATCACTACACAGGATTCCATTGATAATCCCTTATTGATAGACATTTAGATTGTTTTTAACTTTTCAAAATTATAGTTGGAGCAAGTTTATTAGTAATAGAGGAATAAGCTCCTAAAAGTATGATAGATTTTGATAGATTTTGAAAACTACTCTCCAAAATCTTTGCCAACCAGATAGACAATGCAAACAAACAAAACTTTCATTGCCCATTTAAATGTATATTTCTCTAATTATGATCTAAACTAAGCATAGTTGAAAATCTAATGTTTTAACTAGTGACTACAGAGAAGAGATGTGGGTAAGAAGAGAAATGGAGATAGAAATACAGACCTCAGCATTTGAGCCATCAGTGAGTATTATTCACCTGGACAAGCACCAAACAAGAATCTTTCGAACTTGTAAAAACTAATTGTCAAAATCAGCCCAATTTTCACCAGGCTGTTGTATTTGAGTTTCTAATTCTTTGACAGCTTATTATGGCCTTGTCTGTCACTTTGATTGACAATATTTTCTTAATATGTATATTTTATTGAAGTATAATTGACTTACAACGTTTTAGGTGCACAGCGAAGTGATTTAATTATCAATATACATATTTAATATTTTTCAGATTATTTTCTATTATAGATTATTAGAAAACATTGACTATAGTTCCCTGTGCTATACAGCAAACTTTTGTTGCTTGTTGTACATCTATTTTTTTAAAAAATTAGAAATCTAACATTCTATTCATACTGTCAAACAAGTGTAATCAAAATGTCATAAATTTTGTAGTTAGACAAAACTGTTTTCTAAATATATATATAATTTCTAACATGTTAGAAATATTTTAGAAAATATATATATACATATATTTTTATAATATCTATTAATACATATCTATTTATATACATGTAAAAAGTATTTTAGGAAATATATATGTGTATATATTATATATATATTAGAAATTTACATATATACACACAAAACTTTTCTATTGCATTTGATAAAGGCTTCAGAAAGGACATGAAAAAGAGAAGGAGAAATTGAAAAACATAAACTAAATGAAATTGAAGCACTGACTATGGAATAGAAAACGTGGAACAAACTACGATAAAAGTAAAAGACCAGTTGTTTTAAACATGGCTGCTCATTAGAAAAATATGTGGAGCTTTGGAGGGCAAAAGCATTTGTACTTTTTAAAAGAAATTCCAAGACTTGGTTGACTATTTTCTTTCCCATGTTAGGGAAGATTTCAGCTGTTATCTCTCCAAATATTTTCTCAGGTCCTTTCTCTCTTTCTTCTCCTTCTGGGGCCCCTATAATGCGAATGTTGCTGTATTTAATGTTGTCCCAGAGGTCTCTCAGAATTTTTTTTTCACTCTTCTTCCTATATTATGTTCCAGACTAGTGATGTCCACCATTTTGTCCTCCAGGTCATTTATCCATTCTTCTGAATCAGCTATTCTGCTATTGATTCCTCTTAAAGTATTATTCATCTCTGTTTGTTCTTTAGTTCTTCTAGGTTTTGATAAGCATTTCTTGCATCTTCTCCATTGTTTTCCTGAGATAACGGATCAACTTCACTTTCATTATTCTGAATTCTCTTTTCCAAAAGGTTGCCTATCTCCAAGTCATTTAGCTATTTTCTCTTGTGTTTTATCTTGTCCCTTCTTCTGGTATACAAATTTCTGCTTTTTAATCCTTATTAACTTTCTGTAATGAGGTTTTTGTTTTAGCTGATGTGGAATTGTTGTTCTTCTTTCTTCTTTAGTCTGCCCTATGATGGAGGATGCTAAAAGGCTTGTGCAAGTTTTCAATGGGAGAGACTGGTGTTGGGAAAAACTGGGTCTGGTGGGCAGGGCCTTGTTCAGGAAAGCTTTAATCCAATTATCTGCTAATGGGTAGGATGTGCTCCCTCCCTGTTGTTAAGCCTGGGGTGACCCAGCTCTGGGCTCTATGGGCTCTATGGGCTCTATGGGCTCTATGGTAGGGTTAATAGTGACATCCGTAAGGGCTTACACCAAAAGGGACCTTCCAGGACTGCTGCTGCCAGCACCCTCATCTCTATGGTGAGCATTTGCCAACCCACACCTCCACAGGAGAACCTCCAACACTAGCAGACAGTTTTTCTTCTGTCTTCTGTGGGGTCGCTCCTCCTTTTCTCTGAGTCTTTGTGAGTACAAAATTTTGTGTGTGCCCTCCAAGACTGGAGACTTTGTTTCCCCCCAATCCTGTGGAAGTCCTGTAATCAAATTCCACTAGACTTCAAGGTCAGAGTCCGTGAGAATCCAAGATTCCTAGACCCTTTGTCAGATCCCCAGGCTGGAAAGCCTGACGTGGGGTTCAGAACCTTCACAACAGTGGGAGAACTTCTTTCCTATTATTGTTCTCCAATATGTGAGTCACCTACCCTTTGGGTATGGGATTGATTTCACCATGATTGTTCCCCTCCTACCATCTCACTGTCACTTCTTCTTTGTCTTTGGACGTGGGATACCTTTTTATTTGGTGGGTTCCAGAGCACTCCTTTTAATGGTTGCTCAACAGCTAGTTGTGATTTTGGTGCTCTCACAGGAGGAGATCAGAGCAGATCTACTCTACCATCTTGAAGCAGAACTCTGTATACCAATTTTTCTTTACCTATTCAACTGTTCATGGACATTTAGGATGTTTCCTGTCTTGTCTGTTGTAAACAGTGCCACTACAAACATAGAGGTGCATGTTTGTTTTTTTTTTTTTTTTTAATTATAGTTTTCTCTGAATATATGTCCAGGAGTGGGATTGTTGAATAATATGGTAACTCTATTTTTAGTTTTTTTGAGAAACCACCATACTGTTTACCATAGTGGCTGCAATAATTTACACCCCACTAACAGTGTCTTTCTCACCTTCTCAAGCATTTTTAATTTGTAAACTTTTTAATGAGAGCCATTCTAATGACTGTGATGCAGTACCTCATTGAAGCTTTGATTTGTATTTCTCTGATAATTAGCTATCATGAGCTTCTTTTCATGTGCTGATAGGTGATCTATATGTCTTCTTTAGAGAAATGTCTATTTGTCTTCTGCCCATTTCTGGACTGGGTTTTTTAATTTTTGTTGTTATTGAGTTATCTGTGTTGTTTGTATATTTTGGAATTTAGGCATTTGTCAACTGAATTGCTTGCAAATATTTTCACCAATTCTGTATGCTGACTTTTCATTTTGTTTATGATCTCCTTTGCTGTACAAAGCTTATAAGTCTGAATAGGCCTCTTTTTTGTTTACTTATTTATTTAAAATTTTTATTACCTTGTGAGACTGGGTTAAGAAAACATCAGTATGATTTATGTCAGAGACTGTATTCCCTATATTCCGTTCTAAGAGTTTTATAGTGCCATGTCTTATATTTAAATGTTAAGCAATTTTCAGCTTAATTTTGTGCATGTTTTGCGTGATGTAAAGATGGATCTACAAGTTGCTATTCAAACTCCCCAGCAACACTTAATGAAGATACTATCATTTTCCCATTGTTTATTATTGCCTCCTGTGTCTAAGATTAATTGACTGTAGGAATGCAGGTTTATTTCTGGGCCTTCTGTTTTGTTACATTGATTCATATGTCTATTTTGGTGCCAATATCATGCTTATTTACTGTAGCTTTTTTCAAATGTACATTGAGCATTCTCTAGAATTTATCACATATTGGAGCAGAAAAGAAATCTCAAAATATTTAAAAGGCTAGAAACTATTTCAATCTTCTTTTATTTTTACCACAATGACATGAAACTAGAAATCCATAGAAAAATATATGAGAAAAAAAAAAAAGATTACTTTGGTACTAAACAACATAGTACTAAAATAAATGGGTCCATGATAAAAGAGGAAATTGAAAAACAATCTTGAGATGACAATGAAAACACAACCATACAAAATCTATGAGATGCAGTAAAAGTAGTTGTTAGAGGAAAGTTAAAATAATACAAGCCTCTTCCAAAAACCAGATATATCTCAAATGAAAACAAAACAAAACAAACAATCAAACAAAACCCTAACCTATCAACTACTGGGTGGCCCAAAGTTTCTTTAGGTTTTTAAGTAAAAATAAAAGGAACAGCTTTCAGGGAATTTCCAAGTAGGTGACCATGAGGACAACTGGGGACAATGGCAGCAAGCAAAGAGTCCTCTCCTCTCAGACCCTGCCCTGTGTACCTCTCCCAGGTGGCAGTTCCTGAGTTGTATCTTTCATAATGAGCCAGTGATCTAGACTTCAAGCCCGGGAGGCAGCCTCTCAAGTGCCCCCGAGAGAACTGCTCCAAGGCGACAAAGGAGGAGCTGGATTATATAGAAGTTTTTCAAGAAAGGGCAGAACCAGATACCCCAAGGTGGCTTCAGTGAGTGCTCTTTTGCAGAGTGTGACTCCGTTTCTAAGGGACTTCTGTCAAAATGTGGGCATGACCGGTCCTGTCCACAGACACAGATTTTCTTCTGGGGGCCCATGGAGGTCACAGTGGTACCCTTAGGATCACAGCAGAGGCAAAAGCGGATGCTGGCAATGGCGCAGGAGTGGCCGAGAAGAGCTACCCCATGTCCGAGGCCAGGGGCGGCAGCTGAGAGGAGCAACCCCATGTCCAAGGAACAGTGGCTGCACGGGCGCAGAAGGGCAGAGAGGAGCTATTCCACATTCAAGGTCAGGAGGGGCGGCGGTGAGGAGATACCCCTTGTCAAGGTTTAAAGGAGATGTCTGAGCGCCTACTGTTGTAAATCAAGTTGCTGGGTGACCTGGGATATCTTATTCTTCAACTGATATTTTTGTGTCTTAATACATCTTTCCATTGAAACAAATCTTGAGAATACTAAGAAGCATTCAAGTTTTCAGAAACTATAGTTGCATGGAAAAAATGGAAACACATCATGCCCTGAATTTTCCTCTTAAGAAACAACACTCAGTTCTAAGTGTTCTCTTGGCACCACTGGTCTTCCTGAAGTCAGCTAGTGATGGATTAACACACATGTTGCTTCCTCATTCTGGTCTTCCCTGAGCCGGACTTCATTCAGTTTCTCCAGTGCTGAAAGTTGTGGGTTCAGTTCAGTCCAGTCGCTCAGTCATGTCTGACTCTTTGCGACCCCATGAATCGCAGCACGCCAAGCCTCCCTGTCCATCACCAACTCCCAGAGTTCACTCAGACTCACGTCCATCGAGTCAGTGATGCCATCCAGCCATCTCATCCTCTGTCGTCCCCTTCTCCTCCTGCCCCCAATCCCTCCCAGCATCAGAGTCTTTTCCATTGAGTCAACTCTTCACATGAGGTGGCCAAAGTACTGGAGTTTCAGCTTTAGCACCATGCCTTCCAAAGAAATCCCAGGGCTGATCTCCTTCAGAATGGACTGGTTGGATCTCCTTGCAGTCCAAGGGACTCTCAACAGTCTTCTCCAACACCACAGTTCAAACGCATCAATTCTTTGGCACTCAGCCTTCTTCACAGTCCAAATCTCACAGCCATACATGACTACTGGAAAAACCACAGCCTCGACTAGACGGACCTTAGGCAGCAAAGTAATGTCTCTGCTTTTGAATATGCTATCTAGGTTGGTCATAACTTTTCTTTCAAGGAGTAAGTGTCTTTTAATTTCATGGCTGCAATCACCATCTGCAGTGATTTTGGAGCCCAGAAAGATAAAGTCTGACACTGTTTCCACTGTTTCCCCATCTATTTCCCATGAAGTGATGGGACTGGATGCCATGATCTTCGTTTTCTGAATGTTGAGCTTTAAGCCAACTTTTTCACTCTCCACTTTCACTTTCATCAAGAGGCTTTTTAGTTCCTCTTCACTTTCTGCCATAAGGGTGGTGTCATCTGCATATCTGAAGTTACTAATATTTCTCCTGGCAATCTTGATGCGAGCTTGTGCTTCATCCAGTTCAGCATTTCTCATGATGTACTCTGCATAGAAGTTAAATAAGCAGGGTGACAATATACAGCCTTGACGTACTCCTTTTCCAATTTGGAACCAGTCTGTTGTTCCATGTCCAGTTCTAACTGTTGTTTCCTATTGTGGGTACCTTAACATAAATCAGTTGAGTGATATTAAGACTGTGTTAGTTACTGTTTTATTGTTTCTGCTTCTGTAGGCAGCTTTCAACACTGTTTGCCTTAAACATGTCCTCGGTGGAGTCAGAAACGAATTTAATCCTCTGTCCTAGGGTATACATTTTCTACACCTTCTGTATGACAGAAGAGGAAATGTGTCAGGTCCTGATAGCAGGAAATCATGTTTAATTATTTACTTATTCTTTTGTGAAAGGAGGCACTTGTGCTGTTGAGTTGTGTGCTAAATCAAGCAAAAACTTGACACCGTTTTTTTTCCCATGAAATATCATTTTCTCTTAACTGCTAGAGAGACTTCAGGATTTACAAGACATTTTGTTGTTGTTGTTGTTTGCTTGTTTTTGGCTCTGCTGGGTCTTTGTTGCTATGCATGGCCTTTCTCAAGTTTTGGGGAGTGGGGGCTGCTCAAGTCGTGGTGTGCAGACTTCTTATCGGAGTGGCTTCTCTTGTTGAGGAACAGGGGCTCTTGGGCCCATGGGCTTCAGTAGGTGTATGGCTCACAGGCTTAGTCTCATGTGGGATCTTGCCAGACCAGGGATCAAAACCATGACCCTTTGCTGTGCAAGGGCGATTCTTAACCACTGGACCACCATGGAACCATGGAAGACGTTTTTGGAAGTGACCAATGTGAGCTGGTAACCGCAAGGATAACAGCAGACAATCATTATTCTCAGTGATAAGGTTTGACAGCTTCTCAATCCTTACAGACTCTTCGTAGGAGATTCCTAGTGATTTTAACAAATGTGATCTTTAATGCTCCATGATACAACGTGTGAATATATTTAGATTTGCTGCATGGCATTCTGAACACTATTTTGTAAATGAATTGTGCATTCTATTAAAAAAAAATTTCTGCTGAAAGATCCATTCAAAATGCAAGACAGAGCCATAGTTTATAATGAAACAGGATATGAAAAGATCATTAATCCTACAGATTCCAGATTTCAAGCCATCTGTAAGAAACGACCCATTTTTGGGATTTGGGTGTATGAGAATTTAGAAATTTAATTGCATCAGAGAGGAATGTCCACAGTACTCTGAAGAGAAAAAGCTTTTCCAACTACACATCCATGCAAGATTGCATTTTATTCTGAGCCTCCAAACACAGCAGTGTATGACAACAGTTTGAGTATAAGGATGCCCATTAGAATCCAAGTGTCTGCTAGGAAGCCAGGTGTTCACAAGGTCAGCAACAGCCAGAAGACGCTTGTCGAGTCTTCAGTTTGTTTGGTAAAATCTGTTGATTTTCCACAAGTATGTTATTTGTGTTTTGACAGAGCATTACTTGATAAATACTATATAGGAATGTCTCCGTTTCAAGTTGCACCATACTAAACTACATGGGGAGCTTACCCAGTGTCTCAGTGGTAAAGAATAAGGCTGCAGTGCAGGGGCACAGGAGACATGAGTTCAGTCCCTGGGTTGGAAAGATTCCCCTGGAGGAGGGCACCACACTCCTGTATTCTTGCCTGGGAGATCCCACGGACAGAGGAGCCTGGGGCAGTGGGGGAGAGGGGCTCCAGTTCAGAAACTGGCAAAGTTAGTCGGACATGACTGAAGAGATTTAGCAGGCATGCAGGCAGCCCACACGAGCTGTTAATTTCTGAAGCCACTGCTAACGATATCAAGGGTTCCCGAAATGATCGAGTTTGAGAACTGCTGCTGAAATCGTGTTGCTGAAACCGAGATGACCTTGAACCTCATCTGGGGAGCTTGACACGGACAGCATCTTTGGGTTCATCTGAAAATTGTAATTCTGTGTCACGGTTTGGGCCAGATGCCTGCACCCTGGCTATAGTTAGGTGAAGTCACTGTGGGGTTGAGAGGAGTGACTTTGCAAATAAAAATTCAGACTACAGACAGCACCTTGAATTTTTTTTAATCCCCAAATAAATGCTACTTTTTGCTTTTCTACACCTCCTGGTTTTTAGATGTACTCGTGTAAGTGGCCGTGGTGGTTATTTTGGAAAGTTGTGAGTGATCTGTTGATTGTTGGGCCCTGGTTGCTAAGGTAACTTTCCAAGTGGGGCATTGATCTCTTGTGGTAAGACCAAGTTTTCTGTGGACTTAGAAACATGTGGCTTGGATCTAATGCTCTGAGTATTATATATATATATATATATATATATATATATACATACACATATATACATATATATATTAATATATATATGTGTACATATATATATATATATATATATATATATATTAAAATCTCCACTCATTTTATTCAGCTGGGCTTAAAACACAAATGTTCTTATATACCAAAGCGGTTATGAGTAAAAAAGAACAGCTTGTTAAAAAACATCATTTCAATGAAAGAAAACACTGAATACCATTTAAAGGGCATAATTTCTTTACTGTTCCTGTGTTGTTCATCTTTAACTTGAAACAATAGTAACTGAGAAATGGACGTGTCCAACATCTTTCATCATCCAGAAAAAGACTAAAATAACTGAACAGTGGTAGGGACAGGGCTTGCTAATGTGACTCTGGGAGAATTTCAAGAGGAAAAGATTTGTAATGAGGATCTTGGAGAAACAAATATATCCTGAAAAGAAATCACTAATATTCCTTTTTTTTTTTAAGACTTGTTGACACTTACAATGTGTTAAATCCCAATACCATGACGGAGAGATGCATAGAAGAGGGTTGCTTTCTTGGTTTTTGAAACTTTTCAAGACTTGTGCAAGGATTGGGAGTCTGGAGAGAGTCAAACATAAATTGAAATATGCTAGAAGAAGAAATGTTTGTAAAATTTTACTGTGAAGTGGCATATTGTTGTTGTTTAGTCGCTAAACCATGTCTGGCATTTTGTAACTCCGTGGACTGCAGCCTGTCAGACTCCTCTGTGCATGAGATTTCTCAGGCAAGAATACTGGAGTGGGTTGTCGTTCCCTCCTGCAGCGGATCTTCCCCATCCAGGGATTGAACCTGCATCTCCTGCATTGCGGGCGGATTCTTTACCACTGAACCACCAGGGAAGCCCTGAAAGTGGTATGTTACCATGGACAGAAGGATAAACAATGGTAAAGAGGAAACAGTTAATAACAGCGACAAGTGAAGACCTACAAATCTGGGAGTTAAAAAACGCTGTAGGAGCAGGACTTCCCTGGTGGTCTGGTGGTTAAGAATGTGCCTTGCCATGCAGGGAATGCTGGTTCAATCCCTGGTCAGGGAACTTTGATCCCACATGCCGAGGGGCTACTAAGCCCAAGTACCACAACTACTGAAGTCCACGTACTGTATAGCACCCATGGTCTGCAATGAGACAAGTGAGCCCAGTGAGAAGGCCATGGCTGTAACTGGAGAGTACCCCACCCCCGCCCTACCCACGATGGCGTATAAAGCTATCTCTGGGATTAACCTTTGTCTTTCGGGATAGCGCTGGAAATTTGTGTCCTGCTTTTAGGCAAACAGTGGAGGACCCAGGGCTTTTATCTTCCCCCCTCCTTCTCAGTTGTGTTCAGCTCAAATGAATTCTGCCCGAGTGGCTTGTCTGGGGGAGGAGGCGTCATGTGGTTCCCTTCAGTAGTCTGCATGCAAGTTGTCTGATTTCATCTTACTCATGGTATGGCATTCACTGACAAACTGGATGGTATCATTTAAAACAGCAAGACAGAATCATGTCCTTTATGAACACAGGTGAAAAATTCTAAACCAGAATGTTGGCAGACCTCACATAGGTCTAGACCCAAAGAATAATAGGTGATAATAAAGTACTATGTATTTCATGAATGAAATTAATGTGAAACTTCAGAAACTGTATCAAGGGACTTCCCTGGTGGTTCAGTGGCTAAAACTCTGCACTCCCATTGCAGAGGCCCAGGTTCAATCTCTAGTCAGGGAACTACATCCCACAAGCTGCAACTAAGATCTGGTACAGAAATTTCATCAGTATAATTAATGATAATAAAAAGTGTAAGACAGAAACCCGTGTAACTACATAGGTATTTGATTAAAAACATAGTTCTTACAAATTAAAAAAAGAAAAGCCTAAGTAAAACAGATACAGAAAAAACCTTCTTAAATATGATAAATGGTATTAAAATAACAATCATCAATCCAATAGTGAGATTTTGGAAAATTGCTGTTTGAGTTAGGTACAGAACTGCAACATCAGTTTTCATTACTGTCATTAAACTCTCGGTTAATTTACAATAATAAGACACAGAAGAAGATAACAAAATTTATTTTAATATTAGATTGAGACAATTATTAATTTTTGAAGACTGTTTGGAGACTAATAAAAGCAAACTAAAATTAAGCCAATCTTATCAGGTTAATTAACATCAATACGAGTTGCATACACAAATCAATAGTTGTTTGTTTGCTTTTCTGCAGTTGGTAATAATGTCTTAGGAAAGCAATGAAAAATTGCCAACTGTTAATGATGTTGAAAATGACTAGTTCATAGACATAAATTTAATAAGAAGGACTAAGAATTTATTTGTATTGCATATGAAAGAAAGCCCGAATATATGAGAGCTAGTCCATTGTCCTGGATTTTAATACTTAATTGTATAAAAACACAAATATGTAAATTGAATGCATCCCAGTAAAATCTCAGTGCATGGGGAGGGAAGGAGGAAAAGGATTAAATATTCTTCACATTCCGTTGAAAGCCAAGGATATTGTGAAAAAAAAAATAATGATTGTGCAATGATGCTTGTGTTTATGTGTGTGGGGGCTGGTCTAATTTCCAGAAATTCCAATTTATCATAGTTTTTTCAATTAAAATAGCTAATACTAGTGAAGAAATGGATAAAAACATAAACAGTAATTAAACAAAATAGATTACTGATATGTGTGTATATACACATACTCAAAATTTTGATACATAACAATTAAATACATATGTAATTAAGGCTGCAGTTTAATTTAGTAGAAGCAAACTGATTAATTTCTTTGATAAGTAGTTCTGTCATCATTGACTATCTGTTTAGAAAAAAAGAGAAAAACTACATTCTTATCTACAATCATTTAGAAGCAAATTTAAATGAGTTTAAGAATGAAAAATAAATGCTATTAGATGAAAATTGAACCAAAAAAAAAAAAAGGGAACAGCTTTCATCTTTGCCAACAACTTATTAAATAGTGTATCTACCATTATGTTCCACTACTTTCTGCCTTTTTTCAGGCAACTTCAAAATTCCATCCTCCCAAATATATATATATATATATATATATATATATATATATATATATATATATATATTACCATTTTTGAGCAAATAACAGCTCCAGGTGCCTTTTGCAATCTTCCAAGGAATGGAATTTTTTTCTACTAAGAGAATTTTGTAAAGATTTAAATAAATGGACATCCAAAGCTGAAATGTCTGGTGAAAATGGCAGATGAATCAGAACCTCTCAGTCAAATTGTAACAGTTTTTACCTAGTTATCAAAGCAGTATGTGGTCTTGCATTATACTGATGGAAGGTTGTGTATTTTTTGCTGCCTAATTCCAAATGTTTTTCACTGAGTGCTGCTTTCATGTGGTCTAATTGGGAGCAGTACTTTTAGAATTAGTTGTTTGGTTTTCCAGAAGGAGCTCATAATTAAAGGACTCCCTTCCAATTCCACCATATACACAATATCACTTTCTTTGGATGAAAACACCTTTGGTGTGGTTGGTAGTGGTTCATTTCTCTTGTCCTATGATTATTTTCATTCCACATTATTGTTCAGTATCTACTTTCATTGCCTATCACACTTTGTTTTAACAATGGAACATTTATTTACATTTAAGCAGTGAATTGCATGCAGAAATATGGTCAAGGTTATTTCACTTAACTTATGTGGAACCCAAACATCGAAGCAATGAACATATCCAAGCTAGTGAAAATTATTTTCACCACTTGATTTGGATATTTTGAGTATGCTGGGTATCTCTCACGTGGTACAAAATTAATTGCTTTCCAATTAATGTCCCAGTTTTATCTCTATCAACTTCAATTGGTCTACCTGACCATGGAGCATTGTTTAGTGAGAAATCTCCAGCACAAAACTTCACAAACCACTTTTGATATGTTCAGTCAGTCACAGTACTTTCTTCATAAGTGCAGAAACCTTTTTTTGCATTTCAGTTACATTTCTTTCTTCAAATAATAAAGCATAATATGTTGAAAATGCTACTTTTTGTTTCATCTTCAACATTATAATAGCTACACAAAAAATCACTAATTTTGATGTCTTTTCACTACATACTGATATGATAGCTGTCACAACACAATCTAACAATTTTTTATATGAAGTTAAAGAAAACTATGCACCACTAGAGCCATCTTATGGGAAAAACAAAATGAGCCTTTTGGCCAAAACAATAAAAGAATAAGGAAGAGAGCAAACAAAATCTAAAGTCAGCAGAAGGAAGGAAAATAATAAAGATTAAAGAAAAATAAAATAGGGATAAAAACAGAAAAAAAAAACAACAATACAAGAAAAATTGCTTCTGTGAAAAGAGAAAAAAAAATGGCAAATTCTGCATGGGCTCACAAAGAAGAAAAGAGAGAAAATACAAATAAAGAAAATGAGAACTGAAAGAGGAGACACTACAACTGATATTGCAAAAATACAAGTAAATAAATAAGAGAATACTATGAACAATTATATGCTAATCAAACAGACAACATAGAAGACATGGACAAATATCCAGAAACATCAGTTCAGTTTAGTCACTAAGTCATGTCCGACTCTTTGCAACCCCATGAATCAGAGCACACCAGGCCTCCCTGTCCATCACCATCTCCTGGAGTTCACTCAGACTCACGTCCATCGAGAAGGTGATGCCATCCAGCCATCTCATCCTGGGTCATCCCCTTCTCCTCCTGCATGCAATCTCTCCCAGCATCAGAGTCTTTTCCAATGTGTCAACTCGTCGCATGAGGTGGCCAAAGTACTGGAGTCTCAGCTTTAGCATCATTCCTTCCAAAGAAATCCCAGGACCGATCTCCTTCAGAATGGACTGGTTGGATCTCCTTGCAGTCCAAGGGACTCAAGAGTCTTCTCCAACATCACAGTTCAAATGCATCAATTCTTCCGCGCACAGCCTTCTTCACAGTCCAACCCTCACATCCAAACATGACCACAGGAAAAACCATAGCCTTGACTACACAGATCTTAGTCGATAAAGTAATGTCTTTGCTTTTGAATATGCTATCTAGGTTGGTCAAAACTTTTCTTTCAAGGAGTAGGCGTCTTTTAATTTCATGGCGGCGATTACCATCTGCAGTGATTTTGGAGGCCCAAAAAATAAAGTCTGCCACTGTTTCCCCATCTATTTCCCATGAAGTGATGGGATCAGAGGCCATGATCTTAGTTTTCTGAATGTTGAGTTTTAAGCCAACTTTTTCACTCTTCTCTTTCGTTTTCATCAAGAGGCTTTTTAGTTCCTCTTCACTTTCTGCCATAAGGGTGGTGTCATCTGCGTATCTGAGGTTATTGATATTTCTCCTGGCAATCTTGATTCCAGCTTGTGTTTCTTCCAGTCCAGAGTTTCTCATGATGTACTCTGCATAAAAGTTAAATAAGCAGGGTGACAATATACAGCCTTGACGTACTCCTTTTCCTATTTGGAACCAGTCTGTTGTTCCATATCCAGTTCTGACAGTTGCTTCCTGACCTGAATACAGATTCCTCAAGAAGCAAGTTAGGTGGTCTGGTATTCCCATCTCTTTCAGAATTTTCCACAGTTTATTGTGATCCACACAGTCAAAGGCTTTGGCATAGTCAAGAAAGCAGAAATAGATGTTTTTCTGGAAATTTCTTCCTTTTTCCATGATCCAATGGATGTTGGCAATTTGATCTCTGGTTCCTCTGCATTTTCTAAAACCAGCTTGAACATCAGGGAGTTCACGGTTCACATATTGCTGAAGCCTGGCTTGGAGAATTTTGAGCATTACTTTAGTAGCATTTAAGATGAGTGCAATTGTGCGGTAGTTTGAGCATTCTTTGGCATTGCCTTTCTTTGGAATTGGAATGAAAACTGACTTTTTCCAGTCCTGTGGCCATTGCTGAGTTTTCCAAAGTTGCTGGCATATTGAGTGTAGCACTTTCACAGCATCATCTTTCAGGATTTGAAACAGCTCAACTGGAATTCCATCACCTCCACTAGTTTTGTTGGTAGTGATGCTTTCTAAGGCCCACTTGACTTCACATTCCAAGATGTCTGGCTCTAGATTAGTGATCACGTCATCATGATTATCTGGCTCGTGAAGATCTTTTTTGTACAGTTCTTCCATGTATTCTTGCCATCTCTTCTTAATATCTTCTCCTTCTGTTAGGTCCATACCATTTCTGTCCTTTATTGAGCCCATCTTTGCATGAAATGTTCCCTTGGTATCTCTAATTTTCTTGAAGAGATCTCTAGTCTTTCCCGTTCTGTTGTTTTCCTCTATTTCTTTGCATTGATCGCTGAAGAAAGCTTTCTTATCTCTTCTTGCTATTCTTTGGAACTCTGCATTCAGATGGGTATATCTTTCCTTTTCTCCTTTGCTTTTTGCCTCTCTTCTTTTCACAGCTATTTGTAAGGCCTCCCCAGACAGCCATTTTGCTTTTTTGCATTTCTTTTCCATGGGGATGGTCTTGATCCCTGTCTCCTGTACAATGTAATGAACCTCATTCCATAGTTCATCAGGCACTCTATCTATCAGATCTAGGCCCTTAAATCTATTTCTCACTTCCACTGTATAATCATAAGGGATATGATTTAGGTCATACCTCAATAGTCTAGCGGTTTTCCCTACTTTCTTCAATTTAAGTCTGAATTTGGCAATAAGAAGTTCATGATCTGAGCCACAGTCAGCTCCTGGTCTTGTTGTTGTTGACTGTATAGAGCTTCTCCATCTTTGGCTGCAAAGAATAGAATCAATCTGATTTCCGTGTTGCCCATCTGGTGATGTGTATGTGTAGAGACTTCTCTTGTGTTTTTGGAAGAGGGTGTTTGCTATGACCAGTGCATTTTATTGGCAAAACTCTATTAGTCTTTGCCCTGTTTCATTCCACATTCCAAGGCCAAATTTGCCTGTTACTCCAGGTGTTTCTTGACTTCCTACTTTTGCATTCCAGTCCCCTATAATGAAAAGGAAAACTTTTTTGGGTGTTAGTTCTAAAAGATCTTGTAGGTCGTCATAAAACCATTCAACTTCAGCTTCTTCAGCATTACTGGTTGGGGCATAGACTTGGATTACTGTGATATTGAATGGTTTGCCTTGGAGACGAACAGAGATCATTCTGTCTTTTTTGAGATTGCATCCAAGTACTGCATTTCGGACTCTCTTGTTGACCATGATGGCTACTCCATTTCTTCTGAGGGATTCCTGCCCACAGTAGTAGATGTAATGGTCATCTGAATTAAATTCACCCATTCCAGTCCATTTTGGTTTGCTGATTCCTAGAATGTCAACGTTCACCCTTGTCATCTCTTGTTTGACCACTTCCAATTTTCCTTGATTCATGGACCTGACATTCCAAGTTCCTATGCAATATTGCTGTTTACAACATTGAATCTTGCTTATATCACGAGTCACATCCACAGCTGGGTATCGTCTTTGCTTTGGCTCCATCCCTTCATTCTTTCTGGAGTTATTTCTCCACTGATCTCCAGTAGCATATTGGGCACCTAATGACCTAGGGAGTTCCTCTTTTGGTATCCTATCATTTTGCCTTTTCCTACTGTTCATGGGGTTCTCAAGGCAAGAATACTGAAGTGGCTTGCCATTCCCTTCTCCATTGGACCACATTCTGTCAGGTCTCTCCACCATGACCCGCCCATCTTGGGTCACCCCACAGGCATGGCTTGGTTTCATTGAGTTAGATAAGGCGGTGGTCCTAGTGTGATTATATTGACTAGTTTTCTGTGATTATGTTTTGAGTGTGTCTGCCTTCTGATGCCCTCTTGCAACACTTACCGTCTTACTTGGATTTCTCTTACCTTGGTGTGGGGTATCTCTTCACAGCTGCTCCAGCAAAGCACAGCTGCTGTTCCTTACCTTGAACGAGGGGTATCTCCTTACTGCCACTGTTCCTGACCTTCAACGTGGGATAGCTCCTCTAGGGCCTCCTGTGCCTGCACAGCCACCACTCTTTGGGTTACTCCTCCCGGCTGCCACCCCTGGACTCGGGCTCCAGGTAGCTCTTCAAGGCCACCACCCCTGGCCTTTGGTGTGAGGTGGCTTCTCCTGGCCGCCCCTGATCTCTGATGCAGGGTGTCTCCTCCCAGCCGCCATTGATCTTGGACTTGGGGTAGCTCCTCTCGGCCGCTGCCCGTGACCTCGGACATGGGGTTTCTCCTCCCGGCCGCCGCCCCTGACCTCACATACAGTTCATCAAAACTGAATCTAGCAAAATAGACAATTTGAATAAACCAATCATCAGAAGTGAAATAGAGTCTGTAATTAAAAAAAAAAAATCACTGCGAGCAAAAGTCCAGGACGAGAATTCTTCACTGGGGAATTCTATGAAAGATACAAAGAAGAAATTATACCAGTTCTTCTCAAACTCTTCCAAAAGATTTGTTGGGACCTAACAAATGCCATGATAGGCTTCAGGGACTAAGGTAGGACTAAGGAAAGGCTGAGTCATTGCCCAGTGAGGTCATCCCTGCGGAGGCCAGGACTTGTCTAATCAGCATACTCCCCGTAACCTGGTTTGAGTTTATCAGGACGTAAAAGACATGCCCCCTGCAGCCAATAAAGATTAGCCAATTAGTAAATACTAGGAAACTCCTGCAGCCAATCAGCCCTTGCCAACTCTATGTCCTAAAACCTATAAGTACTGCTGTAAATATGGGCTCGGGGCTCCTTGCTCCACTCCACTGTGTTGGATGTGGCGGGAGCCCTAGCTCGAGCTAGAAATAAAACCCCTTCATGCTTTTGCATTGCTGTGGATGTCTTATTCTCTCAGTTTGGGGGACTCGGACTCTTGGCATAACAGATTGAAGAGAAAGGGGCACTCCCAAAGTCATTCTATGAAGCCACCATTACCCTGATATCAAAACCAGACAAATGCAATACCATAAAAAATTGCAGGCCAACATCTCTGATGAATATAGATGCAAAAATTCTCAATAAAATATTAGAAAATGAAATCACACACATATAAAAAAGATCACACAACATGACAAAGTTCGATTCATCCCAAAGTCATAAAGGTGGTTCAACATATGCATATCAATCAGTGTGATACACCACATCAAGAAATGTGTCTCCTGCATAGTAGGCAGGCACTTTACCACCTGAGCCACGAGGGAAGTCCCACATCAAGAAAATAAAATGTAAAAACCACATGATCATCTCAGTAGATACAGAAAAAAGCACCTGAGAATGTTAAACATGCATTTTTGATAAAAAAAAAAATTCTTAAGAAAATGTGTATAGAGGAAACATGTATCAACATAATAAAAGCTATTTATGATAAATTCACAGCCAACATAACAGTGAAAAGCTGAAAATCTTCCTACTGAAATCTGAAACAAGACAAGGATGCCCCCTCTTACTACTTCTATTCAACATAGTACTGGAAGTCCTAGCCACAACAGTCAGAAAATAAATAAATAAATAAATAAATAAAAGCATCCGAAATGGAAGATGAGAAGTAAAATTGTCATCATATGCAGATTGTGTTGTGCTGTGCTTAGCCACTCAGTCTTGTCTGACTCTTTGTGATCCCATGGGCTGTAGCCTGCCAAGCTCCTTTGTCCATGGGAATTCTCCAGGCAGGAACACTGGAGTGGGTTGTTATGCCCTCCTCCAGGGAAGCTTCTCAACCCAGGAATTCAACCCATGTCTTCTGAATTGCAAGAGGATTCTTTACCATCTGAGGCACCAGGGAAGCCCAGATGCAAATTATATGATACTATATATAGCAAACCCTTAAGAATCCACACAAAAATTATTGGAACTGATAAATTGGGCAAAGTAGCATGATTCAAGACTAACATACAAAGATCAATTGAATTTCTGTATACTAAAAATGAAGTATAAGGAAAAGTGAAAAAAAAAATCCCTGTTAAAATCACGTTAAAACAAGCAAATAAAAAAAAAAAACTCAAAAAAGCATAGGTTGGGGGGGGGGGTTCAGGATTGGGAACACGTGTACACCCGTGGCAGATTCATGTTGATGTATGGCAAAACCAATACAGTATTATAAAGTAAAATAAAGTTAAATAAATAAAACATACTTAGCAATAAACCTGACCAAGGAGGTGATGAAATTCCAGGTGAGCCATTTAAAATCTTAAATGATGATTCTGTGAAAGTGCTGCACTCATATGTCTGCAAATATAGAAAACTCATCAGTGGCCACAGGACTGGAAAAGGTCAATTTTCATTGCAATCTCAAAGAAAGATAATGCTAAAGAATGTTTAAACTACTGTAGAGTTGCACTCATTTCACAAGCTAGCAAGGTAATACTCAAAATTGTTCAACTAGGCTTTATCAGTATGTGAACCAAGAACTTCCAGATATAAAGCTGGATTTTAAAAAGGCTGAGGAACCAGTGATCAAATTGCCAACATCCTTTGCATTATAGAAAAAGCAAGAGAATTCCAGAAAAACATCTGCTTCCACTTCATTGACTATGATAAAGCCTTTGACTGTGTGGATCACAACAGACTGTGAAAAATTTTTAAAGAGATGGGAATACTAGACCACCTTACCCGTCTCCTGAGAAACCTGTATGCTGGTCAAGAAGCAACAGTTAGAAACGGACATGGAACAACGAACTGGTACAAATGTGGTATCAGAGTACATCAAAATTGTGTACTGTCAGCCTTCAGATGAAAGCAGAGAGTGAAAAATCTGGCTTAAAACTCAATATCCCCAAAACTAAGATCATGACATCTGGTTTCATCACTTCATGGCAAATAGAAGGGGAAAAAGTGGAAACAATGATAGATTTCTTTTCTAGAGCTCCAAAATCACTGTGGACAGTGAGAGCCCTCTTGAAGTGAAGACACTTGCTCCTTGGAAGAAAAGCTATGACGAACCTAGACAGTGTATTAAAATGCAGAGCCATCTCTTTGTCAACAAAAGTCCATATAGTCAAAGCTATTGTTCTTCCAGTAGTCATGTATGGTTGTGAGAGTTGGATCATATAGAAGGCTAAAGAGTTGATGCTTTTGAACTGTGCTGCAGAAGACTCATGAGAGTCCCTAGACAGCAAGGAGATCCAACTAGTCAGTCCTAAAGGAAATCAACTGAATATTCATCAGGAGGACTGATGTTTAAGCTGAGGCTGCAACACTTTGGACGCTGGATCAAAGAGCTGACTCATTGGAGAGGATGAGATGGTTGGATGGCATCGTTGACTCAATGGACATTAATTTACGCAAATTCCAGGAGATATTGAAGGACAGGGGAGCCTGGCATGCTGCAGTCCATGGGGTCACAAAGAGTCAGCCAGGACTTAGCAACTGAAAAGCTAAAACAAGGAGGTGAAAGACACGCTGAGAACTATAAAATATTTATAAATAAACTTGAAACTGATTTTAAAATCTAAAAACATCCCATCCTTTTGTATTTGAAGAATTCATATATTTTTTTTTAATGGCCATACTTCTCAAATCAATCTACAGATTTAGTGCAATCCATAACAAATTATCAGGGGCTTCTCAGGTGGCATTAGAGGTAAAGAACACGCCTGCCAATGCAGGAGATGTAAGAGACAAGGGTTTAATCCCTGGGTAGGAAGGTCCCCTGAAAAAGGGCATGGCAACGGACTCCAGTATTCTTGCCTGGAAAATCTCATGGACCGAGAAGTCTGACGGGCTACAGTCCATAGGTTTGCACAGAGTCAGACACTACTGAAGTGACTTTCCATGCACATATCAAATTATCCGTGACATTTCTAACAGAACTAGAACAAATAATCCTAAAATGTATATGGAGCTATAAAGAACCCAAATTGACCAAAGCAATCTTGGGGAAAAAAAAAAAAAAAAAAAAAAACAGACTTTAGGCAGTACTAAAAGCTCAGTAGGGCTTCACAGGTGAGTCAGTGGTAAAGAATCCACCTACAAAGCAGGAGGCATGGGTTCAATCCCTGGATAGGGAAGATCTCCTTGAGAAGGAAATGGCAACCCACCTCACTATTCCTGCCTAGGAAATCCCACGGACAGAGGAGATTGGAGGACTACAGTCCATGGGGTCACAAAAGAGTCAGACACGACATAGTGACTAAACAACAATGAAAAACTCAGTAATTAGCCCATGGTTAAGCACAGATTACAGTGATGATAATGAGGATATATGTTTGTATATTATATGTCTTCTTTCATCGGGATACATTTTACAACTATATTCATAATAATATAAAAATAATTATGGTTTCATTTGTCACTTGTCTTTATTCTGACTCTAATTTTACTTGGTTTGAATTTAAATTCCTAGGTCACTGTAGATGTGTATTTTCTGGAACAGCTTTTTTACCCTAACATGTAAATAGTGATTTGTCTCATCTCCTCTGTTCATGGGATTTCCCTACATTTCTGCTGGAGTAAGGTGCCATTTCCTTCTCGAGGGGTTCTTATCGACCCAGGAATTGAACCCTTGTCTACTGCACTGGCAGGTGGGTTCTTTAACACTGAGCCACCAGGGAAGCCCGTCTCATCCTAGAATACTTAAGATACGATTTATTTTCCCTAAAATTTTGTATAAGTTGATCAATTGTCTTTCCTAGATAAAAAATAATTAGATAAATTTAAGTTTGTATAATTATTAACTGGTTATAGGATAGAGTGCTCTTACAACCTACCCATACATTTATTCAGTTCAGTTCAGTCGCTCAGTCATGTCCAACTCTGTGACCACATGAACCACAGTTCACTAGGCCACTCTGTCCATCACCAACTCCTGGGGTTTACCCAAACTCATGTCTACTGAGTCGGTGATGCCATCCAACCATCTCATACTCTGTCGTTTCCTTCTTGTTCTGCCCTAAATCTTTCGCAGCATCTGGGTCTTTTCAAATGAGTCAGCTCTTTGCATCAGGTGGCCAAAGTATTGGAGTTTCAGTTTCAATATCCGCCCTTTCAATAAACACTCAGGACTTATTGCCTTTAGGATGGACTGGTTGGATCTCCTTGCAGTCCAAGGGACTCTTAAGAGTTTTCTCCAACACGACAATTCTTTGGTGTTCAGCTTTCTTTATAGTCCAACTCTCACATCCAGACATGACTACATACATTTATATGTTGCACAAATTTAGATGCATACCATTAATATATGATAACATGTGCCTCATTGCACCCTAGTTGACATTGATTTAGGGGGAGTCATTTTGGAATTTTTCAGTTTTTCAACAATTATTATTAATTTTTAAAACTTCTTTGGTCAATTTTAATAATTTCCATTTTACATAAAACTATATATTCCATCAAGAATATATATTTTGTTAGCATAATTCTCTATTGCATAGAGCTTCCCAGGTGGTGCTAGTGGTAAAGAACCTGGCTGCTAATACAGGAGACTTAAGAGATGCAGATTTGATTCCTGGGTCAGGAAGAAGCCCTGGAGGAGTGTATGACAACCCACTCCAGTAATCTTGCCTGGAGAATCCTATGGGCAGAGGAGCCTGGAAGTCTATAGTCCATAGGGTAGCAAAGAGTATGCATAATTCCCTAATAATTTACATGATCTCCCTGACATTTGTGGTTATAACCACTTCTCATTATTCTTTTTGTGAATTTGCTTTCCTTTTTGAACAGATTTTTCTTTAATGCAATGATAGAACTGTATTGATGTACAGCATACTGATTTTTTAAGGTTTTATAACAATAAATATACTTTAGTTTTAGAGTAATTTATGGTTCACAGAAAATTACATGCAAGTTACAGAAATTTCACATATCCTTCCTGCCCTACTTATGCATAACTTTCTGGCTTATTAACACTACACATCAGAGTGATACATCTTTTTATGATTAGGAGAGGTCATGATGGAGAGGTCTGACAGAAGGCAGTCCACTGGAAAAAGGAATGGCACACCATGTCAGCATTCTTGCCTTGAGAACTCCATGAAAAGTATGAAAATGCAAAAAGATAGGACACTGAAAGATGAACTCCCCAGGTCAGTAGGTGCCCAATATGATACTGGAGATCAGTGGAGAAATAAGAATGAATGAAGGGATGGTGCCAAGGCAAAAACAACACCCAGTTGTGGATATGACTGGTGATAGAAGCAATGTCTGATGCTGTAAAGGACTCTTGAGAGTCCCTTGGACTGCAAGGAGATCCAACCAGTCCATCCTAAAAGAGATCAGTCCTGGGTGTTCATTGGAAGGACTGATGTTGAAGCTGAAACTCCATTACTTTGGCCACCTGATGTGAAGAGCTGACTCATTCGAAAAGGCCCTGATGATGGGAAAGATTGAGGGCAGGAGGAGAAGAGGACGACAGAGGATGAGATGGTTGGATGGCATCACCGACTCAATGGACATGGTTTTGGGTGGGCTCTGAGAGTTGATGATGGACAAGGAGGCCTGGATTGCTGTGGTTCATGGGTTCTCAAAGAGTTGGACACGACTGAGTGACTGAACTGAACTGAACAATATATTGACTCATTATTATCACTCAAAGTTCTTTGTTTGCATTAAGGTTCGTTTGCTGCATACTACATGCATTTGGTCAAATATATAGTGACCTGCATCACCTATTATAATATCAGATACAGCAGTTGCTCTGCCCCCTGGAATCTTCTGTGTCCTTCCTATTCATTTCTCTCCTAACCTTTGGCAACCACTGATATTTTATTGTCTTCCTAGTTGTTCCTTTATTGAATGTTACTGTATTGAGATTATACACTGTAGCCTTTTCAGATAGGCTTCTTTCACTTGGCAATACTAATTCAAATTTCCTTCATTTCTTTTCACAATTTGATAAGTCATTTCTTTTTAAAAATGAATAATCTTTCATTATCTGTGTTAACACAGTTTATTTATTCACCTACTAAATGCCATGTTGGTTCTTTCAGGTTTTGGGAATTATAAATAAAGCTGCCATAAACATCTGTGTGAGGGTTTTGATGTGGATGTAGGATTTCAACATCTTTACATAAGTACTAAAGAGCACAACTGCTAGATTATATGATAAGAGTAAGTTTAACTTTGTAGGAAAGTGACAAACTGTCTTCCAAAGCTGTGCCATTTTGTATGTCCAAAGGAAAGAATGAGAGTTCCTGTTGCTCCACATTCTCATTAACATTTGGTATTATGAATGTTCTGTATTTTGGCAATTTTAATATATGTGTAGAGGTATCTTATAGTCCTAATTTGTATTTCCATGAGGATATATAATATGAAGCATATTTTCACATATTTAATTGCCATACATATATCTTCTGTGGTGAGGTGACTGTTAAGGTCTGTGACTCATTTTTTGATCAAAATAATTTTTTTTAATATATTTTGGGTAACAGTTATTTATCAGGTAGGTATTCTTGTCTCCAAATGTCTCCCAGTCTGCAGTAAGACTTCTAATTCTCTTGATAGTCTTTCATGAAACAGAAGGTTTTAATTTTAATAAAGTCCAGTTGATCAACTATTTCCCTCATGAATTATGCCTTTGGTGTAATAGATAAGTATTTGTCTATGAGGGAAGGGAAGGGGAAGCAAAGAGGGAAGGAACTTTTTGTTATTTTTTAATTTCTTTAATATAAATTTATTTTAATTGGAGGTTACTTGCTTTACAATATTGTATTGGTTTTGCCATATATCATCATGAATCCACCACAGGTGTACACGTGTTCCCCATCCTGAACCCCCTTCCACCTCCTTCCCCTTACCATCCCTCTGGGTCATCCCAGTGCACCAGCCTCAAGCATCCTGTATCCTGAGTCAAACCTAGACTGG
Source organism: Ovis canadensis (assembly GCF_042477335.2). Lineage (NCBI taxonomy): Eukaryota > Metazoa > Chordata > Mammalia > Artiodactyla > Bovidae > Ovis > Ovis canadensis. The sequence continues at coordinate 71,836,878 of NC_091727.1, forward strand.
CGATTCATTTCATATATATTATACATGTTTTTATATGTATGTGTTAGTATACTATATTGTTTTTTTTTTCTTTCTGGCTTACTTCACTCTGTAAAATAGGCTCCAGTTTCATCCACCTCATTAGAATGGATTCAAATGTACTCTTTTTAACAGCTGAGTAATGCTCCATTGTATATATGTACCACAGCTTTCTTATCCATTCATCTGCTGATGGACATCTAGGTTGCTTCCATGTTCTGGCTATTATAAACAGTGCTGTGATGAACATTGGGGTACACGAGTCTCTTTCAATTCTGGTTTCCTTTTTGTGTATGCCCAGAAGTGGGATTGCTGGGTCATATGGCAGTTCTATTTCCAGTTTTTTAAAGGAATCTCCACACTGTTCTCCATAGTGGCTGTACTAGTTTGCATTCCCACCAACAGTATAAGAGGGTTCCCTTTTCTCCACACTCTCACAAGCATTTATTGCTTATAGACTTTTGGATAGCAGCCATTCTGACTGGTGTGAAACGGTATCTAAAACTCTGATAATGAGTGATGTTGAGAATCTTTTCATGTGTTTGTTAGCCATCTGTATGTCTTCTTTGGAGAAATGTGTGTTTAGTTCTTTGGCCCACTTTTTTTTTTTTTTTTTTTTTATTAGGTGATTCCAGGTGAAAAGTCAGTCAGTACCTCAGTGAGAAAGAAGTCTGAGAAATATACTTTTAAAATCTGCAATGAAAAAAGTTGATTGGAAAGACTTTAAGCCAGATTTTTATATCTGCCATATTTTATCCCTTGAACTATATTGAATATAGATTTTTTAATTTATAAACTCTAAACAATAAAATCACTAAGTCTATTTTTCCTAAAATAGACCTAGACCACAAAATAATTAACAACATGCTTTTTCCCTTTTCCAAATGATAGCACTATAATTCCCATTATTCACTGTATTAATGTATGGTTGATATTTATTTCTCCCTCTTGATCCAAATTAATATTGATAAACACAAAAAATCTTGAGAAATAATGGTTGAATGAAAATTATTTCATATGGATCTGATTTATAGGTTTAAGATCAGGTTTTATTTGTTTAATATTTTAACATGTTTATATATTAAGCAGACATAGCATATTTAATTTATCTTAAATATTTATTTTTGAGATGTTAAGTAGACCTCACTCTGTGTGCCTCATACTTCTCTTTTATTCAATGCAATTTTATCTTTTTCTTGTCAACTCTTCATTCTGAGTGAATATTTTATTTTATTTTATTTATTTTTTTTTTTAGTTTTTTATTTTTTAAATTTTAAAATCTTTAATTCTTACATGCATTCCCAAACATGAACCCCCCTCCCACCTCCCTCCCCATAACATCTTTCTGGGTCATCCCCATGCACCAGCCCCAAGCATGCTGCATCCTGTGTCAGACATAGACTGGCGATTCAATTCACATGATAGTATACACGTTAGAATACCATTCTCCCAAATCATCCCACCCTCTCCCTCTCCCTCTGAGTCCAAAAGTCCGTTATACACATCTGTGTCTCTTTCCCTGTCTTGCATACAGGGGCGTCATTGCCATCTTCCTAAATTCCATATATATGTGTTAGTATACTGTATTGGTGTTTTTCTTTCTGGCTTACTTCACTCTGTATAATCGGCTCCAGTTTCATCCATCTCATCAGAACTGATTCAAATGAATTCTTTTTAACAGCTGAGTAATACTCCATTGTGTATATGTACCACAGCTTTCTTATCCATTCATCTGCTGATGGACATACGGATGGCTAACAAACACATGAAAAGATGCTCAACATCACTCATTATTAGAGAAATGCAAATCAAAACCACAATGAGGTACCACTTCACACCAGTCAGAATGGCTGCAATCCAAAAATCTACAAGTAATAAATGCTGGAGAGGGTGTGGAGAAAAGGGAACCCTCCTACACTGTTGGTGGGAATGCAAACTAGTACAGCCACTATGGAGAACAGTGTGGAGATTCCTTAAAAAATTGCAAATAGAACTCCCTTATGACCCAGCAATCCCACTGCTGGGCATACACACCGAGGAAACCAGAATTGAAAGAGACACATGTACCCCAATGTTCATCGCAGCACTGTTTATAATGGCCCACTTTTTGATTGGGTTGTTTATTTTTTCTGGAATTGAGCTGCAGGAGTTGCTTGTATACTTTTGAGATTAGTTCTTTGTCAGTTGCTTCATTTGCTATTACTTTCTTCCATTCTGAAGGCTGTCTTCTCACCTGGCTTAGAGTTACCATTTTTGTTCAGAAGCTTTTAATTTTAATTAGGTCCCATGTTTATTTTTGCTTTTATTTTTGCTTTTATTATTCCAATATTCTGGGAGGTGGGTCATAGAAGATCCTGCTGTGATTTATGTCAGAGACTGTTTTGCCTATGTGCTCCTCTAGGAGTTTAATAGTTTCTGGTCTTACATTTAGATCTTTAATCCATTTTGAGTTAATTTTTGTGTATAGTGTTAGAAGTGTCTTAGTTTCATTCTTTTACAAGTGGTTGACCAGTTTTTCCAGCACCACTTGTTAAAGAGATCGTCTTTTCTCCATTGTATATTCTTGCCTCCTTTGTCAAAGATAAGGTGTCCATAGGTGCATGGATTTATCTCTGGGCTTTCTATTTTCTTCCACTGATCTGTATTTCTGTCTTTGTGCCAGTACCATACTGTCTTGATGACTGTGGCTTTGTAGTAGAACCTGAAGTCAGGCAGGTTGATTCCTCCAGTTCCATTCTTCTTTCTCAAGATTGCTTAAGCTATTCGACGTTTTTTGGATTTCCATACAAATTGTGAAATTATTTGTTCTAGCTCTGTGAAAAATACCATTGGTAGCTTGATAGGTATTGCATTGAATCTATAGATTGCTTTGGGTAATAAACTCATTTTCACTATATTGATTCTTCCAATCCATGAACATGGTATATTTCTCCATCTATTAGTGTCCTCTTTGATTCCTTTCACCAGTGTTTTATAGTTTTTGATATATAAGTCTTTAGTTACTTTAGGTAGATATATTCCTAAGTATTTTATTCTTTTCATTGCAATGGTGAATGGAATTGTTTCTTTAATTTCTCTTTCTATTTTCTCATTATTAGTGTATAGGAATGCAAGGGATTTCTGTGTGTTGATTTTATATCCTGCTAATTTACTATATTCATTGATTAGATCTAGTAATTTTCTGCTGGAGTCATTAGGGTTTTCTATATAGAAGATCATGTCACCTGCAAACAGTGAGTTTTACTTCTTCTTTTCCAATTTGAATTCCTTTTATTCCTTTTTCTGCTCTGATGGCTGTGGCCAAAACTGCCAAAACTATGTTGAATAGTTGTGGTGAAAGTGGGCAGCCTTGTCTCGTTCCTGACTTTAGGGGAAATGCTTTCAATTTTCCACTGTTGAGAATAACGTTTACTGTGGGTTTGTCATATATAGCTTTTATTATGTTGAGGTATGTTCTTTCTATTCCTGCTTTCTGGAGAGTTTTTATCATAAATGGATGTTGAATTTTGTCAAAGGCTTTCTCTGCATCTATTGAGAGAATCATATGGCTTTTACTTTTCAATTTGTTAATGTGGTGTATTACATTGATTGATTTGAGGATATTGAAGAATTCTTGCATCCCTGGGATAAAGCCCACCTGGTCATAGTGTATGATCTTTAAAATATGTTGTTGGAATCTGATTGCTAGAATTTTGTTAAGGATTTTGGCATCTATGTTCATCAGTGAAATTGGCCTGGGGTTTTCTTTTTATGTGTCATCTTTGTCAGGTTTTGGTATTAGGGTGATGGTGGCCTCATAGAATGAGTTTGGAAGTTTTCTTTCCTCTCCAATTTTCTGGAAGACTTTGAGTAAGATAGGTGTTAGCTCTTCTCTAAATTTTTGGTAGAATTCAGCTTTGATGCTATCTGGACCTGGGCTTTTGTTTCCTGGAAGTTTTCTGATTACAGTTTCATTTACTCTGCTTGTGATGGGTCTGTTAAGATTTTCTATTTCTTCCCAGTTCAGTTTTGGAAAGTTGTACTTTTTCTAAGGATTTCCCCATTTCTTCCACGTTGTCCATTTTATTGGCATATAATTGCTGATAGTAGTCTCTTATGATCCTTTGTATTTTTGTGTTGTCTGTTGTGATCTCTCCATTTTCTTTTCTAATATTATTGATTTGATTTATCTCCCCTTGTTTCTTGATGAGTCTGGCTAATGGTTTGTCAATTTTATTTATCCTTTCAAAGAACCAGCTTTTGCCTTTCTTGGTTTTTGCTCTGGTCTCTTTTGTTTCTTTTGCATTTATTTCTGCCCTATTTTTAAAGGTTTCTTTCCTTCTACTAACCCTGGGGTTCTTCATTTCTTCCTTTTCTAGTTACTTTAGGTGTAGAGTTAGGTTATTTATTTGACTTTTTTCTTGTTTCTTGAGGTATGCCTGTATTGCTATGAACCTTCCCCTTAGCACTGCTTTTACAGTGTCCCACAGGTTTTGGGTTGTTGTGTTTTCATTTTTATTCGTTTCTACGCATATTTTGATTTTTTTTTCATTTCTTCTGTGATTTGTTGGTTATTCAGCCTCCATATGTTAGAAGTTTTAACAGTTTTTCTCCTGTAAATGGGATCTAATCGTACTGCATGATGGTCAGAAAAGATGCTTGGAATGATTTTAATTTTTTTTGAATTTACCAAGGCTAGATTTATGGCACAGGATGTGATCTATCCTAGAGAAGGTTCCATGTGCACTTGAGAAAAACGTGAAATTCATTGTTTTGGTGTGAAATGTACTATAGATATCAATTAGGTCTAACTGGTCTATTGTGTCATTCAAAGTTTCTGTTTCCTTGTTAATTTGCTGTTTAGTTGATCTATCCATAGGTGTGAGTGGGGTATTAATGTCTCCCACTATTATTGTGTTATTGTTAATTTCTCCTTTTATACTGGTTAGCATTTGTCTTACATATTGTGTTCCTCCTATGTTGGGTGCATATATATTTATAATTGTTATATCTTCTTCTTGGATTGATCCTTTAATCATTATATAGTGTCCTTCTTTGTCTCTTTTCACAGCCTTTGTTTTAAAGTCTATTTTATCTGATATGAGTATTGCTACTCCCACTTTCTTTTGGTCTCTATTTGCGTGGAATAACTTTTTCCAGCCCATCACTTTCAGTCTGTTTGTGTCCCCTGTTTTGAGGTGGGTCTCTTGCAGACAACTTATATAGGGGTCTTGTTTTTGTATCCATTCAACCAGTCTTTGTCTTTGGTTGACACATTCAACCCATTTATATTTAAGATAATTATTGATAACTATGATCCCATTGCCATTTACTCTATTGTTTTGGGTTCGAGTTTATACACCCTTTTTGTGTTTTCTGTCTAGTCAAGATCCTTTAGCATTTGTTGGAGAGCTGGTTTAGTGATGCTGAATTCTCTCAGCTTTTGCTTATCTGTAAAGCTTTTGATTTCTCCTTCATATTAGAATGAGATACTTGTGCAGGTTATTTTCTTTCATCACTTTAAGTATGTCCTGCCATTCTCTCCTGGTCTGAAGACTTTCTATTGAAAAATCAGCTATTATCTTTATGGCAATCCTTTTGTGTGTTATTTGTTGTTTTTCCCTTGCTGCTTTTAATATTTTTTTTTATCTTTGTTAATTTGATTAATATGTGTCTTGAGGTTTCTCAACTTGGATTTATCCTGTTTGGGGACTCTCTGGCTTTCTTGGACTTGGGTGATTATTTCCTTCCCCATTTTAGGGACGTTTTCAACAATTATCTCCTCAAGTATTTTCTCATCATCTCTCTTCTTGTGTGCTTCTTCTGGGACTCCTATGATTCGAATGTTGGGGCATTTAACATTATCCTGGAAGTCCCTGAGATTGTCCTCATTTCCTTTAATTCGTTTTTCTTTTTTCCTTTCTGATTCATTTATTTATACCATTCTATCTTCTACTGCCTTGAGAACCCCATGAACAGTATGAAAAGGCAAAATAATAGGATACTGAAAGAGGAACTCCCCAGGTCAGTACCTTCCCAATATACTACTGGAGATCAGTGGAGAAATACCTCCAGAAGGAATAAAGAGACAGAGGCAAAGTATAAACAATACCCAGTTGTGGATGTGACTGGTGATAGAAGCAAGGTCCGATGCTGTAAAGAGCAATATTGCATAGGAACTTGGAATGTTAGGTGGATGAATCAAAGCAAATTGAAAGTGGTCAAACAACAGATGGCAAGAGTGAACGTTGACATTCTAGGAATCAGTGAACTAAAATGGACTGGAATGAGTGAATTTAACTCAGATGACCATTATATCTACTACTGTGGGCAGGAATCCCTTAGAAGAAATGGAGTAGCCATCATGGTCAACAGAAGAGTCCGAAATGTAGTACTTGGGTGCAATCTCAAAAAAGACAGAATGATCTCTGTTCGTCTCCAAGGCAAACCATTCAATATCACAGTTATCCAAGTCTATGCCCCAACCAGTAATGCTGAAGAAGCTGAAGTTGAATGGTTCAATGAAGACCTACAAGACCTTTTAGAATGAACACCCCCAAAATATGTCTTTTTCATTATAGGGGACTGGAATTGAAAAGTAAGAAGTCAAGAAAACACCTGGAGTAACAGGCAAATTTGGCCTTGGAATATGGAATGAAGCAGGGCAAAGGCTAATAGAGTTTTGCCAAAAGAATGCACTGGTCATAGCAAACACCCTCTTCCAACAACACAAGAGAAGACTCTAAATATGGACGTCACCAGATGGTCAAAACTGAAATAAGATCGATTCTATTCTTTGCAGCCAAAGATGGAGAAGCTCTATACCGTCAACAAAAACAAGACCAGGAGCTGACTGTGGCTAGGATCCTGAGCTCCTTATTGCCAAATTCAGGCTTAAATTGAAGAAAGTAGGGAAAACCGCTAGACCATTGAGGTATGACCGAAATCATATTACATTATACAGTGGAAGTGAGAAATAGATATCCTGGCAGTGAAGTCAAGTGGGCCTTAGAAAGCATCACTACAACAAAGGTAGTGGAGGTGATGGAATTCCACTTGAACTATTTCAAATCCTGAAAGATGATGCTGTGTAAGTGCTGCACTCAAGAGGCCAGCAAATTTGGAAAACTCAGCAGTGGCCACAGGACTGGAACAGGTCAGTTTTCATTCCAATCCCAAAGAAAGGCAATGCCAAAGAATGCTCAAACTACTGCACAATTGTACTCATCTCACATGCTAGTAAAGTAATACTCAAAATTCTTTAGCTAGGCCTCAGCAATACGTGAACCATAAATTTCTTCCAGCCCAGCGTTTCTCATGATGTACTCTGCATATGTAAAAAAGCAGGGTGACAATATACAGCCTTGACGTACTCCATTTCCTATTTGGAACCAGTCTGTTGTTCCATGTCCAATCCTAACTGTTGCTTCCTGATATGCATATAGTTTTTTTTAAGAGGCAGGTCAGGTGGTCTGGTATTCTCTGGAGAACTCTAAATCTCCTGCAGGTGGGTTCTCTTTTCCTTCCTCCTCTTTAACAACAGCACTTTTCTCATTTTACAAAAAAAAAAAACAAAAAAAAAAAAACAAAAAAACTTACTCACCTCCATCACTAATCTGGATGTTCCCCTCCATCAATAATCTGGATGTCAGGACCTCCCAGTACCTAACAAATGGCCCAGCCAAAATAAGAGTGTTGCTGTGGAAAATGAATGAGCCTAATTGCCTCTTAACAAGAAATTTTGCAGGATAGGGGATTTCTAATGCTTTGCTTTCAACAAATTGATGAAGCATATAATGGATTTGTCAGCCAATAAAGCATTAAAAATAATTTTTGTTGATAGATCATGATGGAATTTGGGGTACACAGCTCAGACGAAATGCAATGAAGTGTGTGACAACACTGTGAGAAAAAAAAATTCATTTTCTTCTAATTATTGTGTGACCAAAGTTTCTTGTGTTTACATGGGCCAAAGAACTAAATAGACATTTCTCCAAAGAAGACATACGGATGGCTAACAAACACATGAAAAGATGCTCAACATCACTCATTATTAGAGAAATGCAAATCAAAACCACAATGAGGTACCACTTCACACCAGTCAGAATGGCTGCAATCCAAAAATCTGCAAGCAATAAATGCTGGAGAGGGTGTGGAGAAAAGGGAACCCTCCTACACTGTTGGTGGGAATGCAAACTAGTACAGCCACTATGGAGAACAGTGTGGAGATTCCTTAAAAAAATGCAAATAGAACTCCCTTATGACCCAGCAATCCCACTGCTGGGCATACACACCGAGGAAACCAGAATTGAAAGAGACACATGTACCCCAATGTTCATCGCAGCACTGTTTATAATAGCCAGGACATGGAAACAACCTAGATGTCCATCAGCAGATGAATGGATAAGAAAGCTGTGGTACATATACACAATGGAGTATTACTCAGCCGTTAAAAAGAATTCATTTGAATCAGTTCTGATGAGATGGATGAAACTGGAGCCGATTATACAGAGTGAAGTAAGCCAGAAAGAAAAACACCAATACAGTATACTAACACATATATATGGAATTTAGGAAGATGGCAATGACGCCCCTGTATGCAAGACAGGGAAAGAGACACAGATGTGTATAACGGACTTTTGGACTCAGAGGGAGAGGGAGAGGGTGGGATGATTTGGGAGAATGGCATTCTAACATGTATACTATCGTGTGAATTGAATCGCCAGTCTATGTTTGACGCAGGATGCAGCATGCTTGGGGCTGGTGCATGGGGATGACCCAGAAAGATGTTATGGGGAGGGAGGTGGGAGGGGGGTTCATGTTTGGGAATGCATGTAAGAATTAAAGATTTTAAAATTTAAAAAATAAAAAGCTAAAAAAATAAAAAAAAATAAATAAAAGTAAGAAAAGAGTCAAAATAAAATCAATACTAAACTGTGTCATTCTAGCAATAAATAATGTTTATCCACAAGTGCATGAACTAACTGAGAAACACCAATTCCATCTCTAAGACATATTTCCAAAACATTTCTCATATTGTATATTTAAATTATATTTCAAATTGTATACATTAATTGTTTTTTATGTCTTCCTAGGTAGCTCACCTGGTAAAGAAACTACCTGCAATACAGAGGGCCCTGGTTCAGTTCCCAGTGGCATGTGGAAACTTCCCAGAACAGGGATCAAACCTGTGTCCCCTGCATTGGAAGGCAGATTCTTATCCATTGCATCAGCAGGAAACTCCTAAGGGCTTTCAATTTTCTTGGTACTTTAAAGGTAAAGTCTTTGTTTGTTCTATTGTTTTCCTATTCTGTATCCAATTGGTTTCTTCTTTTTTCAATTGGTTTATCACATATTCTGATTCAAAATCTATTGTAATTTTGTGTATGCTGAGTTTTCATTTTATCATTTGAGTATTTGTTGGGTTTTTGTTTCTATTTTTTCTCTCATCTTTTTATTTTAAAATATTTCAAATTTTTAGAAAAGTTGCAAGAACATTATAATGAAAATCCATGCATACTTCACTTAGATTCACCAACTGTTAATAGTTTTCCATATTTGCTTTACCTGTGTGTGGATGTCTATATAGACCTAGCTCTATGTCTGTCTGTCTGTTTGCATGTAGATAGGTAAGTATGTGTTTATCTGTACTGTTTGGTAGCTTTGACTACATGTGACATGCTTCACCCATAAATATTTTAGCATGTTCTTTTCTTTTTAATTAGAGCATATGCCTACATAACCACAGGGGCTTACCAGGTGGCTCAGTGGTAAAGAATACACCTGCCACTGCAAGAGATACAGGTGCAGGTTCAATCCCTGGGCCAGAAAGAGCCCCTGGAGAAGAAAATGGCAACCCACTCCATTATTCTTGCCTGGAACATCCCATGGACAGAGGAGTCTGATGAGCTATGGTCCATGGGGTCGCAAGAGTCAGACACAAATGAGCACGCACACATCCTTCTACATAACCACAGTACAATTTTTACACTTGGTTCCAGTGGTTTCCACAAGATTTTCACATCGTAAGAGTTCTATTTCCCCCTTGTAATCAGTAAGAGATCTCTGAAGTGACATTTTGAGACAGTGTGAATATCCTAGTCTTCAACATGCTTTCATCTGATAGTTTTAGCACCCATTGATGATTTTTACTTGAATCAGTTCTTAGTGTGGTGATTATATAATGACTTTCAGTTATTTCTTCTACATTCATTGGAGTGAGTTGCCATTTCCTTCTCCAGGGGATCTTCCCGACGCAGAGATCGAACCCGGGTTTCCCTCATTGGAGGCAGACGCTTTAACCTCTGAGCCACCAGGGAAGGCCTTATTGGTTGGGATTCTCCTATAAATAACAGGTTTTCTTTATCCTTCCTTTTTTGGGGGAAGTTTTTTCAGTATCGATGAACTGGTTCAAAATTGGGAAAGGAGTACATCAAGCCTGTGTATTGTCAGCCTTCCCTTCCCTTCCCTTCCCTTCGCTGCCCTTCTCTTCCCTTCTCCATTGGATCTCCCACACTTAGGAATTGGACTGGTGTCTCCTGCATTGCAGGTGGATTCATATGGGAAGACCCGCTGGAGAAGGGATAAGCTACCCACCGCAGTATTCTTGGACTTTCCTTGTGGCTCAGCTGGTAAAGAAACTGCCTGCAATTTTGGGTTAGATCCCTGGGTTAGGACAGTCCTCCAGAGAAGGGAGGCCAGTATTCTGGCCTGGAGAATTCCATGGACAATACAGTCCATGGGGTCACAAAGAGTTGGACACGACTGAATGACTTTCACTCAAGGTTTTTAAATTAATTTATATTTTGATAAACTGTAGTAAGGATAACTCTATGTGTTTAAAAAGAACATTGAGCCTTATGGTGAAAGGAAATCTTACAATTTCAATTTAATTGCTCTGGCTATTGGGGAGAATGTAAATTAGTGCAACCAAATTTTTCTTTTTGTGTTTGTTGTCTTTGCCAAATCAGGGTGATTTGGCCTTGTAGAATGAGTTTGGAATTATTTGGAAGAGTTTCAAAAGTATAGTCATCTAAATGCTTGATTGAATTCACCCGTGAAGCCATCTGGCCCTGGGCTTTTTTTTAAATATTTTTTTAAATATTTTTTTATCACAGTTTTGATTTCAATGCTTGCAATTGTCTTGTTCGTAATTTCTATTTTTCCTGATTCAATATTGGAAAATTGAACTTTTCTAAGAATCTATCCATTTCTTCTGTCCATTTTTTGTTTGTCCTATATTTGCTCATATGGTCTCATAGTCTTTTGCATTTCTGTGTTGTCTGTTGTAACCACTTCTTTTTCATTTCTTACTTTGTTCATTTGATTCTTCTCTCTTTTTTCCTTAATGAGTCTGGGTAAATGTCAATTTTGTTTATCTTCTCAAAGAACCAGCTTTAAGTTGCTATTGTTTCTTTAATTTCTTTTTTTTTCTTTCTTTTTTTTTTTTTTTTACTTTATTTTACTTTACAATACTGTATTGCTTTTGCCATACATTGACATGAATCCACCACCGGTGTACACGCATTCCCAAACATGAAACCCCCTCCCACCTCCCTCCCCATAACATCTCTCTGGGTCATCACCGTGCACCAGCCCCAAGCATGCTGTATCCTGCGTCGGACATAGACTGGCGATTCTATTCTTACATGATAGTATACATGTTACAATGCCATTCTCCCAAATCATTCTTTTTCATTTATTTGTGCTCTGATCTTTATTATTTATTTCCTTTTGCTAACTTTTTTTGTTATTGTTGTCTTTGTTATTTTTCTTCTTCTTCTTTCTCCAGTTGTTTTAAGTGTAAAGTTAGGTTGTCTAATCAGTGTTTTTCTCATTTCTTTGGTAGGGTTGTATTGCTATAAATTTCCCTCTTGGAACTACTTTGGCTGCATCTCATAACATTTGAGTTTTCTTCTTTTCATTGTCATTTGTTTCTAAGAATTTTTTAACTTCCCTTTTTATTTCCTGAATAACTTGCTTTTTATTTATAAATGTGTTATTTAGTCTCTATGTGTTTGTGTTTTTTACAGTTCTTTTTTTGTGTAATTGATATCTAGTCTCATAGAGCTGTAGTGAGAAAAGATGCTTGGTAAGATTTCAGTTTCTTAAATATACTGAGGCCTGAGTTTTGACCCAAGATGTGGTCTATCCTGGAGAATGTCCCATGTGCACTTGAGAAGAAATTGTATTTTTCTACATTTTGAGGGAATGTCCTGAATATATCAATTAGTTCCACCCGGCCTAAGTGTCATTTAAGGCTTGTGTTTCCTTATCAGTTTTTTGTTTTGAAAATCTGTCCATTAGTGTAAGTGTAATTTTAAAGTCTCCTGCTAATATTGTTACTGTATGTTTCTCCTTTTATGTCTGTTAGTGTTTGTCTTATGGATTGAGGTGTTCCTATGTTGGTTGCTATAACTGTGGTTATTGATATTTCTCCTGGCAATCTGGATTCCAGCTTGTGTTTCTTCCAGTTCAGCGTTTCTCATGATGTATTCTGCATATAAGTTAAATAAGCAGGGTGACAATATACAGCCTTAATATACTCCTTTTCCTATTTGGAACCAGTCTGTTGTTCCATGTCCAGTTCTAACTGTTGCTTCCTGACCTGCACACAGATTTCTCAAGAGGCAGGTCAGGTGGTCTGGTATTCCCCTCTCTCTCAGAATTTTCCACAGTTTATTGTGATCCACACAGTCAAAGGCTTTGGCATAGTCAAGAAAGCAGAAATAGATGTTTTTCTGGAACTTTCTTGCTTTTTCTGCAATCCAGCCGATGATGGCAATTTGATCTCTGGTTCCTCTGCCTTTTCTAAAACCAGCTTGAACATCAGGAAGTTCACGGTTCACATATTGCTGAAGCCTGGCTTGGAGAATTTTGAGCATTATTTTACTAGCAGGTGAGATGCCTCTTGATGAAAGTGAAAGAGGAGAGTGAAAAAATTGGCTTAAAGCTCAACATTCAGAAAACGAAGATCATGGCATCTGGTCCCATCACTTCATGGGAAATAGATGGGGAAACAGTGGAAACAGTGTCAGACTTTATTTGGGGGGTCTGCAAAATCACTGCAAATGGTGACTGCAGCCATGAAATTAAAAGACGCTTACTCTTTGGAAGGAAAATTATGACCAGCTTAGATAGCATATTCAAAAGCAGAGACATTACTTTGCCGACTAAGGTCTGTCTAGTCAAGGCTATGGTTTTCCCACTGGCCATGTATGGATGTGAGAATTGGACTGTGAAGAAGGCTGAGTGCTGAAGAATTGATGCTTTTGAACTGTGGTGTTGGAGGAGACTGTTGAGAGTCCCTTGGGCTGCAAGGAGATCCAACCAGTCCATTCTGAAGGAGATCAGCCCTGGGATTTCTTTGGAAGGCATGGTGCTAAAGCTGAAGCTCCAGTCCTTTGGCCACCTCATGCGAAGAGTTGACTCATTGGTAAAGACTCTGATGCTGAGAGGGATTAGGGGCAGGAGGAGAAGGGGACGACAGAGGATGAGATGGCTGGATGGCATCACTGACTCGATGGATGTGAGTCTGAGTGAACTCCGGGAGTTGGTGATGGACAGGGAGTTGTGGCATGCTGCAATTCATGGGGTCACAAACAGTCGGACATGACTGAGCGACTGAACGGAACTGAACTATGTTGGGTACTTGAATATTTACAATTTTTATGACTTTTTATTTTATCCCTTGATCATTATGTAGTGCCCTTACGTATTTCATGTAATATTCTTTAAGGTCTATTTTGTCTGGTTTGAAAATTGCTACTCCAACTTTCTTTTCATTTCCCTTTACATGAAATATATTTTTCCATCCTCTCACTTTCATTCTGTACATGTCTCTGGCTCTGAATGTGTGGCTTCTAGACAGCATATATATGGGTCTTGTTTTGATAGGTTGTGGCTGTGAGCTGGGAACACCGCCAGGATTCTTGGCATCCAGAGGAGAGGATTTTGATCTGGGACCAGAGACAAGGTTTAACCACTAGGAGCTTTTGCATAGCAAAGCTTTATTAAAGTACAAAAGGTATAGAGAATGCATCTGCCATAGTCATCAGAAGGAAACAGAAACGATTCCACCTGTCCAGTTTTTTTTCAAGGCATCTTACACTCATTAGCACACATTGCTGATCATAGATTAAAACAAACAAACAAACAAACAAACAAACAAACACTCACCCCAAGGCTGAGGGAATTGCACCAGCTTTCTCTCCCACAACACACATATCTGCACAAGGGAAATCATCTCCAGAGAAGATGTCTCTGGGCGAGATATATTATATTCATAAAACAATTGACATAAGCCTTGAAGGAAAATAGACCTCTAAACAAGATACATAATTTGATTAACATAGCTTAAGAAAAAAGTTCCATAAGCAAGATGTATTGTTTGTTGGGCAATTAGCAGCTCAAGATTTAGAAAAATATTAGTTTTAAGTGGAACCAATTGATGTCATAGCAACTGGATCAAAAGGAGCCTCCTATGTGGCTAAAGAGGATATGAAAGCGTGTAGGAAAAAAAAAAAAGTTTACCACTTGTAGTTTGTTTCCACCTGCTGCTTGGGTTTCTCTGGTGTCCCTTACATTTAAACTAGTTGGGGGGGGGGTGGTCCTAAGATGGCAGAGGAATAGGACGGGGAGACCACATCTCCCCCCAAAATTCATCACAAGAACATTTGAATGCTGAGTAAATTCCAAAAAAACAACTTCTGAATGCTAGCAGAGGACATCAGGCACCCACAAAAGCAGCCCATTGTCTTCAAAAGGAGATGTTTTATCAGTGGTGCTATATAGATGGAGAAGGCTTGAGGCTACTGCAAAAATAAGACTGAAAACCAGAAGCAGGAGGCTTAAGTCCAAACCCTGAGAACACCTGAGAACTCCTGACTCCAGGGAACATTAATCGACAGAAGCTCATCAAATGCCTCCATACCTATACTGAAACCAAGCATCACTAAAGTGCCAACAAGTTCCAGAACAAGACATATCACTCAAATTCTCCAGCAACACAGGAACATAGTCCTGAGCTGCCCAAAGTAACTCAAAACCCACTGACATCTCATAACTCATTATTGGACACTTCATTGCAATTCAAAGAGAAGAAATCCAGCTCAACTCACCAGAACACGGACACAAGCTTCCCTAACCAGGAAACCTTGACAAACCACCTGTACAACCCCACCCACAGCAAGGAATCTCCACAATAAAGAGAACTCCACAAACTGTCAGAATACAGAAAGCCCACCACAAACACAGCAATATAACCAAGAAGAAGAGACAGAGGAATACCCAGCAGGTAAAGGAACAGGACAAATGTCCACCAAACGAAACAAAAGAGGAAGAAATAGGGAATCTACCTGATAAAGAATTCTGAATAATGATAGTGAAAATGATCCAAAATCTTGAAAACAAAATGGAATCACAGATAAATAACCAGGAGACAAGGATTGTGAAGATGCAAGAAGGTTTAAAAAACACCTAGAAGAAATAAAAAAGAGTCAATATATAATGAATAATGCAATAAATGAGATAAAAAACACTGAGGGAATCAACAGTAGAATAACAGAGGCAGAAGATAAGATTAGTGAAGTAGAAGACAGAATGGTAGAAATAAATGAAACAAAGAATAAAAAGAGAAAAACAAATTAAAAGAAATGAGGACAATCTCAGCGACCTCTGGGATAATGTTAAATGCCCCAACATTCGAATCAAAGGAGTCCCAGAAGAAGCACACAAGAAGAGAGACCATGAGAAAATACTTGAGGAGATAATAGTTGAAAACTTCCCTAAAATGGGAAAGGAAATAATCACCCAAGTCCAAGAAATCCAGAGAGTCCTAAACAGGTTAAAGCCAAGGCGAAACACCCCAAAACACATATTAGTCAAATTAACAAAGATCAAACACAAAGAACAAATATTAAAAGCTGCAAGGGAAAAACAACAAATAACACACAAGGGGATTCCCTTAAGGATAACAGCTGATCTTTCAATAGAAACTCTTCAGACCAGAAGGGAATGCAGGGCATACTTAAAGTGATGAAAGAAAATAACCTACAGCCTAGATTACTGTACCAGCAGGAGTCTCATTCAAGTATGAAGAATAAACCAAAAAAGCTTTACAGACAAGCAAAAGCTGAGAGGATTCAGCACCACAAAAGTAGCCTTCCAACAAAGGCTAAAGGATACTCTCTAGACAGGAAACACAAAAAGGATGTATAAACTTGAATTCCAAAAAATGAAGTAAATGGCAAAGGGATCATACTTATCAATAATTACCTTAAACATAAATGGGTTGAATGCCCCAACCAAAAGACAAAGATTGGCTGAATGTATACAAAGACAAGTCCACTATATATGTTGTCTTCAGGAGACCCCCACGAAACAAAGGACACAAAGAGGCTGAAAGAGAAGGGCTGGAAAAAGATATTCCACGCAAATAGAGACCACAAGAAAGCAGGAGTAACAATACTCATATCAGATAAAATAGACTTTAAAACAAAGGCTGTGAAAAGAGACAAAGAAGGACATTACATAATGATCAAACGATCAATCCAAGAAGAAGATATAACAATTATAAATATATATGCACCCAACATAAACATAAGAGCAACACAATATGTAAGACAGATGCTAACCAGCATGAAAGGGGAAATTAACAATAACACAATAATAGTGGGAGACTTTAATACCCCAGTCATACCTATGGATAGATCAACTAAACAGGAAATTAACAAGGAAACAGAAACTTTGAATGATACAATAGACCAGTTAGAACTAATTGATATATAAACGACATTTCACCCCAAAACAATGAATTTCACCTTTTTCTCAAGCACAAATAGAACCTTCTCCAGGATAGATCACGTCCTGTGCCATAAATCTAGCCTTGGTAAATTCAAAAAAAATGAAATCATTCCAAACATCTTTTCTGACCATGATGCAGTACAATTAAATACCAATTACAGGAGAAAAACTATTAAAAATTCCAACATATGGAGGCTGAACAATACGCTGCTGAACAGCCAACAAATCACAGAAGAAATAAAAAAAAAGAAATCAAAATATGCATAGAAACGAATGAAAATGAAAACACAACAATCCAAAACCTGCGGGACAATGTAAAAGCAGTGCTAAGGGGAAGGTTCATAGCAATGCAGGCATACTGCCGGAAACAAGAAAAAAAAGTCAAATAAAGAACCTAACCTAAAGCAACTAGAAATGGAAGAAATGAAGCACCCCAGGGTTATTAGAAGGAAAGAAACCTTAAAAAATAGGGCAGAAATAAATGCAAAAGAAACAAAAGAGACCACAGCAAAAATCAACAAAGCCAAAAGCTGGTTTTTTGAGAGGATAAATAAAACTGACAAATCATTGGCCAGACTCATCAAGAAACAAGGGGAGAAAAATCAATTCAATAACATTAGAAATGAAACTGGATAAATCACAACAGACAACGCAGAGACACAAATGATCATAAGAGATTACTATCAGCAATTGTATGCCAATAAAATGGACAACCTGGAAGAAACGGACAAATTCTTAGAAAAGTACAACTTTCCAAAACTTAACCAGGAAGAAATAGAAAATCTTAACAGATCCATCACAAGCACAGAAATTGAAAATGTAATCAGAAATCTTCCAGCAAATAAAAGCCCAGGTCCAGATGGCTTCACAGCTGAATTCTACCAAAAATTATGAGGAGAGCTAACACCTATCCCACTCAAACTCTTCCAGAAAATTGCAGAGGAAGGTAAACTTCCAAACTCATTCTATGAGGCCACCATCACCCTGATACCAAAATCTGACAAAGATGCCACATAAAAAGAAAACCCCAGGCCAATTTCACTGATGAACATAGATGCAAAAATCCTCAACAAAATTCTAGCAATCAGAATCCAACAACACATTTAAAAGATCATCCACTATGACCAAGTGGGCTTTACCCCAGGGATGCAAGGATTCTACAATATCCGCAAATCAATCAATGTAATACACCACATTAACAAATTGAAAAATAAAAGCCATATGATTCTCTCAATAGATGCAGAGAAAGCCTTTGACAAAATTCAACATCCATTTATGGTAAAAAATTCTCCAGAAAGCATGAATAGAAGGAACATACCTCAACATAATAAAAGCTATATATGACAAACCCACAGCAAACATTATCCTCAATGGTGAAAGTTGAAAGCATTTCCTCTAAAGTCAGGAACCAAACAAGTGTACCCACTTTCACCACTACTATTCAACATAGTTTTTGAAGTTTTGGCACAGCAGAGCAGAAAAAGAATTAAAAGGAATCCAAATTGGAAAAGAAGTAAACTCGCTCTGTTTGCAGATGACATGATCCTCTACATAGAAAGCCCTAAAGACTCCAACAGAAAATTACTAGAGCTAATCAATAAATATAGTAATGTTGGAGTATATAAAATCAACACAGAGAAATCCCTTGCATTCTTATACACTAATAATGAGCAAATAGAAAGAGAAATTAAGGAAATAATTCCATTCACCATTGCAAAAAAAAAAAAAAAGAATAAAAAACTTAGGAATATATCTACCTAAAGTAAAAAAAAAAAGACCTATATATAGAAAACTATAAAACACTTGGAAAGAAATCAAAGAGGACACTAATAGATGGAGAAATATACTGTGTTCATGGATTGTAAGAATCAATATAGTGAAAATGAGTTTATCACCCAAAGCAATCTATAGATTCAATGCAATCCCTACCAAGATACCAACAGTTTTTTCACAGAGCTAGAACAAATAATTTCACAATTTGTGTGGAAATACAAAAAAAAAAAAAACCTAGAATAGCCAAAGCAATCTTGAGAAAGAAGAATGGAACTGGAGGAATCAACCTGCCTGACTTCAGGCTCTACTACAAAGCCACAGTCATCAAGACAGTATGGTACTGGCACAAGGACAGAAATATAGACAAATGGAATAAAATAGAAAGCCCAGAGATAAATCCATGCACCTTTGAACACCTTAACTTGGACAAAGGAGGCAAGAATATACAATGGAGAAAAGACAATCTCTTTGACAAGTGGTGCTGGGAAAACTGGTCAACCACTTGTAAAACAATGAAACTAGAACACTTTCTAACACCATACAGAAAAATAAACTCAAAGTGCATCTAAGCGTAAGACCAGAATCTATTAAACTCCTAGAGGATAACATAGGCAAAACACTCTCTGACACAAACCGCAGCAGGATCCTCTATGATCCACCTCGCAGAATAATGGAAATAAAAGCAAAAATAAATAAATGGGACCTAAATAAAATTAAAAGCTTCTGCAAAACAAAAGAAACTCTAGTGAAGAAGTGAGGTCACTCAGTCGTGTCCAACTCTTTGCGACCCCATGGACTGTAGCCTTCCATGCTCCTCTGTCCATGGGATTCTCCAGGCAAGAATACTGGAGTGGGTTATCATTTCCTTCTCCAAGGGATCTTCTCGACCCAGGGATTGAACCCTGGTCTCCCACATTGGAGGTAGATGCTTTAACCTCTGAGCTACCAAGGGAAAGGCAGCCTTCAGAATGGGAGAAAATAATAGCAAATCAAGCAACTGACAAAAAAATAATCTCTAAAACATACAAGCAACTCCTGAAGCTTAATTCCAGAGCTATAAACGACCCAATCAAAAAAAAAAAAATGGACCAAATAGCTAAACAGACATTTCTCCAAAGAAGACATACAGATGGCTAACAAACACATGAAAAGATGTTCAACATCACTCATTATCAGAGAAATTCAAATCAAAACCACAATGAGGTACCATTTCATGCCAGTCAGAATGGCTGCTATCCCAAAGTCTACAAGCAATAAATGCTGGAGAGGGTGTGGAGAAAAGGGAACCCTCTTACACTGTTGGTGGGAATGTAAACTAGTGCAGCCATTATGGAAAACAGTGTGGAGATTCCTTAAAAAAAAAAAAAAAAAAAAAACACTGAAAATAGAACTGCCATATGACCCAGCAATCCCTCTACTGGGCATACACACTGAGGAAACCAGAACTGAAAGAGACATGTGTATCTCAATGTTCATTGCAGCACTGTTTATAATAGCCAGGACATGGATGCAACCTAGATGTCCATCAGCAGATGAATGGATAAGAAAGCTGTGGTACATATACACAATGGAGTATTACTCAGTCATTAAAAAGAATACATTTGAATCCATTCTAATGAGGTGGATGAAACTGGAACCTATTATACAGAGTGAAATAAGCCAGAAAGAAAAACACCAATACAGTATAGTAACGCATATATATGGGATTTAGAAAGATGGTAACGATAACCCTGTATGTGAGACAGCAAAAGAGACACAGATGTATCGAACAGTCTTTTGGCCTCTGTGGGAGAGGGAGAGGGTGCGATGATTTAGGAGAATGACATTGAAACATGTATAATATCATTCGTGAAATGAATTCCAGTCCAGGTTCGAAGCATGATGCAGGATGCTTGCGGCTGGTGCACTGGGATGACCCAGAAGGATGGGATGGGGAAGGAGCTTGGAGGGGGTTCAGGATGGGGAACACGTGTACCCCCGTGGCAGATTCATGTCAATGTATGGCAAAACCAATACAATATTGTAAGGTAATTAACCTCCATTTAAAATAAATAAATTTATATTTAAAAAATAATAAAGTAGTTTTTGATATATATGTTCTTATTGACATTTTCTTAATTGTTTTGGATTTGATTTGTAGGTCATTTTTTTATTTTTGTTACCTGTAATATAAATCCCTTTAATATTTGTTGTAAATCTCATTTGATGATATTAAATTTTGCTAATTTTTGCTTGTCTGTAAAGCTTTTGATTTTTCCATCGATTTGAATGAAATCCTTGCTTGGTAGAGAAATTTTGTTTGCAAATTTTTCCCTCTCAGTACTTTAAATATATCCTGCCTTTCTCTTCTGGCCTGCAGAGTTTCTGCTGAAAGATCAGCTGTTACGCATATGGGGTTTCCCTCCTATATTACTTGTTCCTTTTCCCTTGTTTCTTTTAATATTCTTTGTTTTAATTCTTTGTTAGTTTCATTAATATGTGTCTTGGCATGTTTCTCATTTCTCCTTAGGTTTATCTTACATAGGACTCTTTCCATACTTCTTGGAATTGATTTACTATTTCCTCTCCCATGTTGGGGAAATTTTTTACTATAATCTCTTCAAAATTTTTTTCATACCCTTTCTTTTTCTCTTCTTCTGGGACTCCTATAATTCTAATGTTGGTGCATTTAATATTGGCCCAGATGTCTCTGAGACTCTCCTCTGTTCTTTTTATTCTTTTTCCTTCATTCTGCTTTTCAACAGTTATTTCCACCATCCTATCTTCCAGCTCAATTATCTGTTCTTCTGCTATTGATTCCTTCTAGAGTATTTTTAATTTCAGTAATTTTGTTATTTGTTTCTATTTGCATATTCTTTATTTCTTCTTGGTCTTTCTTAGATGTGTTAATTGATTTTTTCATTTCCCTCATCCTTTTTTTTGAGGTTTTAGATAATCTTTACTATCTTTTCCTGAATTTTTTTCAGGTAGTTTTTCTATTTCCTCTTAGTTTATTTGAACTTGTGTGTTTCTAGATTGTTCCTTCACTTGTGCAGTATTTCTCTTCCTTTTCATTTTTTTTTAAACTTATTGTGTTTGAGGTCTCCTTTTCTTAGGCTTTGAAGTTGAATTCCTTCTATTCATTCTCTTTTAGTTTCTTCTCTTTGGTTTATATTTTGATTTGATTTGTCCAATAGTTGTCCGTTTTGTTGTAGACTTTTCTATGAACCACCTCTTGAATTTGCTTGTTTGTTCTATATTTTATGTTTTTGAAATTATTGATGTCTGATTTTATCATTTTTATTTACAACTTCATACATTCTTCATCACCTTGTGATTTGTTTGCAATACTCAGTTTACTTTTTATTTGTTATTGATTTTTGTTGTTTAATAAGAACACAAAATCTTTTTATGTGATGTTTATTATAGCTTTGCTTTGTCCCATCAGTTTTAATTCATGGTAGAGTTCTTATTGACCAAATAATGATTATAGTTTTGGTATATTTTCATATAAGAAAAAAATAGAATTTCATTATCAGTTTAGTTTCCAATTTAAATTTAAGTAGAGAACATAACCCATAAATTGTTTCATTTAGGGAATAAATTAAATATGTTTTGAAGATCTAGCATACAGAAATTTTTGTATATATTCAGTTGATATTTAAAAAAGGCTATATCTTATTTTTCATTTTCAAGATACATCAAATATAGTATAAATATGTAATTATATATTTATATAAACAATATATGATGCAAAAATGTTTGCATATTAAAAATTTTAAACCAAAATTTTATTTTTAATATAAATTTATTTATTTACATATTTATTTTAATTGGAGGTTAATTACTTTACAATATTGTATTTGTTTTGCCATACATTGACATGACTCTGCCACAGGTGTACATGTGTTCCCCATCCTGAACCCCACTCCCACCTCCCTCCCCATACTATCCCTCTGGGTCATCCCAGTGTACCAGCACAGAGCATCCTGCATCCTGCATCACATGTATCATGCATGTCACATGTATCATGTATGTGAAGACATGCTGCTGCTGCTGCTGCTACTAAGTCGTTTCAGTTGTATCCGACTCTATGACCCTAGAGAAGGCAGCCAACCAGACTCCCCCATCCCTGGGATTCTCCAGGCAAGAACACTGGAGTGGGTTGCCATTTCCTTCTCCAATACATGAAAGTGAAAAGTGAAAGTGAAGTCGCTCAGTCGTATCTGACTCCTAGCGACCCCAAGGACTGCAGCCTACCAGCCTCCTCTGTCCATGGGATTTACCAGGCAAGAGTACTGGAGTGGGTTGCCATTGCCTTCTTCGTGAAGACATGCTAGCCTGATTTATTTTCTACCTACTTGATCTACAAAACACAGAGACATATGTAAAATACACACATAAACACATACATATGAAAAGCTAATATTTCTTAGCAATAACACAAAAAAACCTGTTTACTGAGTAGTTCCAATGTCAAATGAGATGATTGCTTCACTTTTATTTCCCTTTGCACATCTCCCAGTTAATTCTTGGTTTTGTTTAGGCAAATAAAATATTGTAGGATTTTTGTTCATAATTATTATTACTAAAGTATTATTTTTCAGAGGATGAATTCAAGATATTCAAATGGTAGGTCCTGAACTCACCTCTTGCCATGGACAACCAAATCAAATCTATAGGTTCACAGGGAACAGTTTCCTCTCAAAATAAATATAAATAAACAACCAAATCTAGATGACTGACTATTAAAACACCAAGAATACAAGGAAAACAAATGCACATAAAATAAGTACGAGAGGCTGAATCACAATCTCATCATAAACTCCATCCCTATCATGGTAACCAACAATCAAAAGGGAACTCACAAGCCAATGCCTGTTCCTGATGGATTCATACATCTGGCATCCCAACTTTTAAGGCCTGAAATTGAGATAGAATCCCCCAAAACATTTATCTTTGAAAGCCAATGAGGCTTGCATCCACAAGACCCACAGAAAAGTAGAAACACTTCTTAAACTGCTGGCTCACTTGAACATATCTAACACAGGGCCCAGTGCAGAGGAAGCTGACTGAAAAAGAGGGTTTTTGTGAAAAATGCTTATTTACGTATATGAAAACATCAGTCTGAGGGTCAGGCATACATCTAGGATCCTACTGAAATAGGACTATCCCCATGGAAAAGAAATGCAAAAAAGCAAAATGGCTGTCTGGGGAGGCCTTACAAATATCTTTGAAAAGAACAGAGGCGAAAAGCAAAGGAGAAAAAGAAAGATATAAGAACCTGCATGCAGAGTTCCAAAGAATAGCAAGAAGAGAAAAGAAAGCCTTCTTCAGCATTCAATGCAAAGAAATAGAGGAAAAGAACAGAATGGGAAAGACTAGAGATCTCTTCAAGAAAATTAGAGATACCAAGGGAACATTTCATGCAAAGATGGGCTCGATAAAGGACAGAAATGGTATGGGCCTAACAGAAACAGAAGATATTAAGAAGAGGTGGCAAGAATACATGGAAGAACTGTACAAAAACGATCTTCACGACCCAGATAATCATGATGATATGATCACTAATCTAGAGCCAGACATCTTGGAATGTGAAGTCAAGTGGGCCTTAGAAAGCATGACTATGAACAAAGCTAGTGGGGGTGATGAAATTCCAGTGGAACTGTTTCAAATCCTGAAAGATGATGCTATGAAAGTGCTGCACTCAATATGCCAGAAAGTTTGAAAAACTCAGCAGTGGCCACAGGACTATAAAAGGTCAGTTTTCATTCCAATTCCAAAGAAAGGCAATGCCAAAGAATGCTCAAACTACCGCACAATTGCACTCATCTCACATGCTAGTAAAGTAATGCTCAAAATTCTCCTAGCCAGGCTTCAGCAATATGTGAACCGTGAACTCCCTGATGTTCAAGCTGGTTTTAGAAAAGGCAGAGGAACCAGAGATCAAATTGCCAACATCTGCTGGATCATGGAAAAAGCAAGAGAGTTCCAGCAAAACATCTATTTCTGCTTTCTTGACTATGCCAAAGCCTTTGACTGTGTGGATCACAATAAACTGTGGAAAATTCTGAAAGAGATGGGAATAGCAGACCACCTAACCTGCCTCTTGAGAAAGCTGTATGCAGGTCAGGAAACAACAGTTCGAACTGGTCATGGAACAACAAACTGGTTCCAAATAGGAAAAGGAGTACATCAAGGCTGTATATTGTCACCCTGCTTCTTTAACTTATATGCAGAATACATCATGAGAAACGCTGGACTGGAAGAAACACAAGCTGGAATCAAGATTGCCAGGAGAAATATTAATAACCTCAGATATGCAGATGACACCACCTTAATGGCAGAAAGTGAAGAGGAACTAAAAACCTCTTGATGAAAGTGAAAGAGGAGAGCGAAAAAGTTGACTTAAACTAAACATTCAGAAAAAGATGATCATGGCATACAGTCCCATCACTTCATGGGAAATAGATGGGGAAACAGTGGAAACAGTGGCAGACTTTATTTTTGGGGGCTCCAAAATCACTGCAGATGGTGACTGCAGCCATGAAATTAAACGACACTTACTCCTTGGAAGAAAAGTTATGACCAACCTAGATAGTATATTCAAAAGCAGAGACATCACTTTGCCGACTAAGGTCCGTCTAGTTAAGGCTATGGTTTTTCCTGTCGTCATGTATGGATGTGAGAGTTGGACTGTGAAGAAGGCAGAGCGCTGAAGAATTGGTGCTTTTGAACTGTGGTGTTGGAGAAGACTGTTGAGACTCCCTTGGACTGCAAGGAGATCCAACCAGTCCATTCTGAAGGAGATCAACCCTGGGATTTCCTTGAAAGGAATGATGCTAAAGCTGAAGCTCCAGTACTTTGGCCACCTCATGCGAAGAGTTGACTCATTGGAAAAGACTCTGAAGCTGGGAGGGATTGGGGCAGGTAGAGAAGGGGACGACCAATGAAGAGATGGCTGGATGGCATCACGGACTCAATGGACGTGAGTCTGGGTGAACTCCGGGTGATGGTGATGGACAGGGAGGCCCAGTGTGCTGTGATTCATGGGGTCGCAAAGAGTCATACACGACTGAGTGACTGAACTGAAATGAACTGAACTGAAATAGTCACTAAACATAGAAGCTGCTGGATGCCATCTTTTTGCTCTCTCTATGCCTTCTTCCATCTCACTGATATCTCCCCCAAAATAGTTTGTAGTATTGTGTGGCACACAAATATGTGACTATCACTTACGATACACTTTTAGATCCCTGCCACTGGTGGCCAGCAAAAATTATGTTAGTAAATCCCACAGGAGTGTAGAAAATTGAGAAAGAGTTCTTAAACAGCTATCAGCCTAAAGGCACAGTAACAACACAACAAACTAAGACAACCAGTATTTCTGTGATGAGGTCTATTAGCTATCTTCATAACAGTGTCCTGAATGACAAGCTTCCAATTAAACACACATATAAGGCCCAGCTATAATGTGTTCCAGAGGATTTAGAGGGTAGATACTAATTTTGTACTCTCCACCCATTATGCCACAGAATGCTAGAATCTCCTTGAAGGGGAGGTTGTATATACATGTGATACACCAATGATTTTGCAGCTGTCACCAAGGAGAAGCCACTTGGTCTCTTGGACCTAATGGCCAGTAGGGATTGTGTTCATTAGTTCAGTGGTATGGTAACAAATAAAGAAACAGTTCTTAAGTTTTACCCCATTAATCAATGAAGATGATTAGTCTCCTAGTCTACCCCCTAAAGAGTTATATTTATATACTTTAAAAGCTTCTGAATGAGAGAATGTCTTTCAATCATTCTGAATCTAGGTGCAGACAGAAATCATTCCCTTTGGAACACTGACAGGCCCTTTCATACCTCAACTATTAGGAGCCACTAAAATAAAGTAGTTTGTTTGGACAATCACAATGATTATAGATACAACCAAGAACTTGAGTAGGATATAATCATAAGGTTAATTTTCTACTTGAGGCCAATCTATAAATATTGGGAAAGTTTTGGTTTAATGCATAGACACCAACACTGGGATGACCCAGAGGGATTGGATGGGGAGGGAAGAGGGAGGGAGGTTCAGGATGGGGAACACATGTACACCCATGGCAGATTAATGCCAATGTATGTCAAAACCAATACAATATTATAAATAACTAGCTTACAATTAAAATAAATAAATTTATATATATATATATATATATATATATATATATATATATATATATATATATATATATATATATAAAACTACCAGTAGAGAGTTAAGCAAAATGATGTGACAGACAAACATATTCCAAATGAAACAACAAGATAAAACTTCAGAAAAATAAAAACATTTACATAATGAAGATAGGTAATCTATCTGAAAGAAGTTCAAAATAACATCATAAGGATGCTCACCGAGGTTGGGAGGGGAGGAAAAACAAAATGAGAACTTCAAGAGGCAGATTGTTGTTCAGTCACTGTCATGTCTGATTCTTTGTGACCCCATAAACTGCAGCACACCAGGCTTCCTTGTCCTTCACTATCTTCCAAAGTGTGTCCCAACACATGTTTATTGAGTCAGTGATGCTATAAAACCATCTTAGCCTTTGCTGCCCCCTTCTCCTCTTGCTCTCAATCTTAGCCAGCATCTTTTCCAATGAGCCAACTCTTCACATTAGCTGGCCAAATAATTGGAGCTTCAGCATCAATCCTTCCAATGACTATTCAGGGTCAGTTTCCTTCAGGGTTGACTACTTTGGTCTCCTTGCTCTCCAAGGGACTGTCAAGAGTCTTTTCCAGCAGCACAACTCAAAGCATCAATTCTTTGGTGCTTATCCTTCTTTATGGTCCAACTCTCACATCAGTACATCTCTACTGGAAAAACCATACCTTTGATTAGATGGACCTGGACATTTGTCAGCAAAGTGATGTTTCTGCTTTGCAATATGCTGTCTAGGTTGGTCATAGCTTTTCTTCCAAGGAGCAAACATCTTTTAATTTCATGACTTCAGTCACTGTCTGCATTGATTTTGGAGCCCAGGAAAAGGAAGTCTCTCTGTTTCCATTTTTCCCCATCTATTTGCATGAAGTGATGGGATCAGATGCCATGATCTTCATTATTCCAGTTCTGAGTTTTAAGCCAGCTTTTTACTCTCCTCTTTCACCATTGTCAAAATGCTCTTTATTTCCTATTTGCTTTCTGACATTAGAGTGGTATCATCTCCATATCTGAAGTTGTTGATATTTTTCCCAGTAATGTTCATTCCAGGTTGTGAGATATCAAGCCTGGCATTTCACATGATGTACTCTGCATGTAACCTAAATAAGCAGGATAAAAATATAAAGCCTTGAGGTACTCCTTTCATAGTTTTGAACAAGTCAATTGTTCCATGTCTAGATCTAACTGTTGCATCTTGACCTGCATATAGATTTCTCAGGAGGCAGGTAAGGTGGTCTGGTACTCCCATTGCTTTAATAATTTTCTACAGTTTGTTGTGATCCACACAGTCAAAGAGTTTAGCATTGTCAATGAAGCAGAAGTAGATGATTTTGGAAAGGCCTTTTTTTTCTATGATCCAATGGATATTGGCAATTTGATCTCTAGTTCCTCTGCCTTCTCTAAATCCAGCTTGAACATCTGTAAGCTCTTGGTTCACAAAATGTTGAAACTTACCTTGAAGGATTTTGAATATTACCTTGCTATCATGTGAAATAAGCACAATTGTATGGTAGCTGAACATCCTTTGGCATTGTCTTTCCTTGGAATTGGAATGAAAACTGACCTTTTCTAATGCTGCGGCCATTGCTGAGTATTCCAAATTTTCTGTCATATTAAGTGTAATGCTTTAACAGCATCGTTTTTAACATTTGAAAGAGCTCAGCAGGGATTCCATCACCTCTACTATCTTTGTTCATAATAATACTTCTGAAGGTTACAGGATGACTGCCTATAAGTGACTAACCACACCATTGCAGGTATCCGGGTTTTGAGACCTTTTTTTTTTTTTAATATAAATCTTTTTATTTTTATTGGAGGCTAATTACTTTACAATATTGTATTGGTTTGCCATACATCAACATGAATCCTCCACGGGTGTACATATGTTCCCCATCCTGAACCCCCCTTCCACAACCCTCCCTAACCCATTCCTCTGGGTCATCCCAGTGCACCAGCCCCGAGCATCCTGTATCATACATCAAACCTGTATGGACATTCGTTTCACATATGATATTATATATGTTTCAATGCCATTCTCCCAAATCATCACACCCTCTCCCTCTCCCACAGAGGCCAAAAGACTGTTCAATACATCTGAATCTCTTTTGCTGTCTTGCATACAGGGTTATCGTTACCATCTTTCTAAATTCAATATATATGCGTTACTATACTGTATTGGTGTTTTTCTTTCTGGCTTACTTCACTCTGTATAATAGGCTCCAGTTTATCCACCTCATTAGAATGGATAAAAATGTATTATTTTTAATGGCTGAGTAATACTTCATTGTGTATATGTATCAAAGCTTTCTTATCCATTCATTTGCTGATGGACATCTAGGTTGCTTCCATGTCCTGGCTATTATAAACAGTGCTGTGATGAACACTGGGGTACACATGTCTCTTTCAATTCTGGTTTCCTCGGTGTGTATGCCCAGCAGTGGGATTGCTGGGTCATATGGCAGTTTTATTTCCAGTTTTTTTAAGGAATCTCCACACTGTTCTCCATAGTGGCTTTACTAGTTTGCATTCCCACCAACAGTGTAAGAGGATTCTCTTTTCTCCACATCCTCTCCAGCATTTATTGCTTGTAGACTTTTAGATAGCAGCCATTCTGACTGGCATGAAATGATACCTCATTGTGGTTTTGATTTGAATTTCTCTGATAATGAGTGATGTTGAACATCTTTTCATGTGTTTGTTACCCATGTGTATGTCTTCTTTGGAGAAATGCCTGTTTAGTTCTTTGACCCATTTTTTGATTGGGTCGTTTATAGCTCTGGAATTGAGCTGCAGGAGTTGCTTGTATATTTTTGAGATTAGTTCTTTGTCAGTTACGTCATTTGTTATTGCTTTCTCTGATTCTGAAGGCTGTCTTTTCACCTTGCTTATAGTTTCCTTTGTTGTGCAGAAGCTTTTAATTTTAATTAGGTCCCATTTGTTTATTTTTGCTTTTATTTCCAGTATTCTGGGAGGTGGGCCATAGAGGATCCTGCTGTGATTTATGTTGGAGAGTGCTTTGCCTATGTGCTCCTCTAGGAGTTTAATAGTTTCTGGTCTTATGTTTATATCTTTAATTCATTTTGTGTTTATTTTTGTGTATGGTGTTAGAAAGCATTCTAGTTTCATTCTTTTACAAGTTGTTGACCAGTTTTTCCAGCACCACTTGTTAAAGAGATTGTCATTTCTCCTTTGTATATTCTTGCCTCCTTTGTCAAAGATAAGGTGTCCATAGGTGCATTGATTTAGTTCTGGGCTTTCTATTTCCCTACACTGATCTATATTTCTGTCTTTGTGACAGTACAATACTGTCCTGATGACTGAGGTTTTGTAGTAGAGCCTAAAGTCAGGCAGGTTGAATCCTCCAGTTTCATTCTTCTTTCTCAAGATTTCTTTGGCTACTTGAGGTTTTTTGTATTTCCATAAAAATTGTGAAATTATTTATTCTAGCTCTGTGAAAAATACCATTGGTATCTTGATACGGATTACACTGAATCTATAGATTGCTTTGAGTAGTATACTCATTTTCACTATATTGATTCTTCTGATCCATGAACATGGTATATTTCTCCATCTATTAGTGTCCTCTTTGATTTCTTTCACCAGTGTTTTATAGTTTTCTATATATAGGTCTTTATTTAGGTAGATATATTCTTAATATTTTATTTTTTTCGTTGCAATGGTGAATGGCATTGTTTCCTTAATTTCTCTTTCTATTTTCTCATTATTAGTGTATAGGAATGCAAGGGAATTCTGTGTGTTGATTTTATATCCTGCAACTTTATTATATTTATTGATTAAGTCTAGCAATTTTCTGGTGGAGTCTTTAGGGTTTTCTATGTAGAGGATCATGTTATCTGTAAACAGTGAGAGTTTTACTTCTTCTTTTCTAATTTGGGTTCCTTTTATTTATTTTTCTTCTCTGATTGCTGTGGCCCAAACTCCCAGAACTATGTTGAATAGTAGTGGTGAAAGTGGGCACCCTTGTCTTGTTCCTGACTTTAGGGGAAATGCTTTTAATTTTTTACCATTGAGAATAATGTTTGCTGTGGGTTTGTCATATACAGCTTTTATTATGTTGCGGTATATTCCTTCTATTTATGCTTTCTGGAGAGTTTTTATCATAAATGAATGTTGAATTTTGTCAAAGGCTTTCTCTGCATCTATTGAGATAATCATATGGCTTTTATTTTTCAATTTGTTAATGTGTATTACACTGATTGATTTGTGAATATTGAAGAATCCTTGCATCCCTGGGATAAAGCCCACTTGGTCATAGTGTATGATCTTTTAAATGTGTTGTTGGATTCTGATTGCTAGAATTTTGTGAAGAATTTTTGCATCTATGTTCATCAGTGATCTTGGCCTGTAGTTTTCTTTTTTGGTGGCATCTTTGTCAGGTTTTGGTATTAGGGTGATGGTGGTCCCATAGAATGAGTGTGGAAGTTTACCTTCCTCTGCAATGTTCTGGAAGAGTTTGAGTAGGATAGGTGTTAGTTCATCTCTAAATTTTTGGTAGAATTCAGCTGTGAAGCCGTCTGGCCCTGGGCTTTTATTTGCTGGAAGATTTCTGATTACAGTTTCAATTTCCATGCTTGTGATGGGTCTGTTAGTATTTTCTATTTCTTCCTGGTTCAGTATTTGAAAGTTGTACTTTTCAAAGAATTTGTCAATTTCTTCCAAGTTGTCCATTTTATTGGCATATAATTGCTGATAGCAGTCTCTTATATCTTTTGTATTTCTCTGTTGTCTCTTGTAATTTCTCCATTTTCTTTTCTAATTTTATCAATTTGATTTTTCTCTCTTTGTTTCTTGATGAGTCTGGCTAATGGTTTGTCAATTTTATTTATCCTCTCAAATAACCAGCTTTTGTCTTTGTTGTTTTTTGGTATGATCTCTTGTTTCTTTTTCATTTATTTCTGCCCTAATTTTTAAGATTTCTTTCCTTCTTCTAACTCTGGGGTTCTTCATTTCTTTCTTTTCTAGTTGCTTTAGGTGTAGTGTTAGGTTATTTATTTGACTTTTTTCTTGTTTCTTGAGGTTTGCCTACATTGCTATGAACTGAGACCTCTTTTGTATAGTTCTTTTCTGTATTCTTGACGCTGTGTGCATGCTCAGTTGCTTCACTTGTGTTTGACTCTTTGTGTCCCTATCAATAGTATCCAAGCAGGCTCCTCTGTCCATGGGATTCTCCTGGCATGAATGCTGGAGTGGGTTACCAAGCCCTCCTCCAAGGGGTCTTCCAGGGATTGAGCATGTCTCTTGCCTTGTAGGTCAATTCTTTACCCTTGAGCCACCAGGGAAGCTGATATTTTTGCCACTTCTTTATCTCTTCTGCCTCTCTTTAGATCCTCATTTATGTCATTGATTGTGTCCCATTTTGCATCAAATGTTCCCATGATATCTCCCTTTTTCTTTAAGTGATCTCTAGTTCTGTCCATTCTCTTGTTTTCCTCTTTTTTTTTTTTTTACATTTTTCACTTAAGAAGGATTTTCTTTTATCTCTCCTTACTATTCTCTGGAACTCTGCATTCAGTTGGGTATATCTTTCTCTTTATCCTTTGAGTTTTTTCCCTTTTCTTAGCTTTTAGTAAGGCCTCCTCAGACAATCACTTTACCTTGCATTTATTTTTCTTTGGAATGATTTTGGTCCCCATCTCCTGTACAATATTATAAGCCTCTGTTCATAGTTATTCAGGCACTCTGTCTACCAGATACAATCCCTTGAATCTATTCATCACGTCCACTGTATAATCATAAGGGTTTTGATTTAGATTATACATGAATGTTCTAGTGTTTTTCCCTACTTTCTTCAATTTAAGCTTGAATTACCTTAAGGAATTCACGATCTGAGCCACAGTCAGACCCAGGTCTTGTTTCTACTCTGTGTATAGAACTTTTCCATCTTCACCTGCAATGTACATAATCAGTCTGATTTCTGTATTGACCATCTGGCAAGATCCATATGTAGAGTCACCTCTTGTGTTGTTGGAAGTGAGTGTTTGCTATGACCAGTATGTTCATTTCATAAAACTCTGTTAGCCTTTGTCCAACTTCATATAGTACTCCAAGCTCAAACTTTCCTGTTTTCCCAGGTATCTCTTGATTCCTACATTTGCATTCCAAATCCTATGATGAAAGGACAACTTTTTGATGTTAGTTTTAGAAGTTTTTGTAGATCTTCACAGATTCATTCAACTTCAGCTCCTTTGACATTAGTAGAGAGAGAGAGAAAAAAATACATGTATGTGAAAATACTAAGTAAAAGTCACATAGCAGAGTTATATACTGTGACACAATTAATATATAACAAATGACTTCAACAGGGGATTAAATGCAGCAGAAGAAATCATGTGAACTAAGACACAGGGCAGTGAAACTCACCCATGTTGGGGTCCAGCCCCAGTGGATCCACAGTAATTTGAAGTGGGGACGGAGTCAGCAATTAGGAAAGAATTATTTAATTAGAGATATAAAGAGAGATTAGGGAAGAATAGTGTAGTCAGAGGGAGGAGAGAAAATAGAGGAGAAAAAGAGGCTGTATTCCTTGGTTTACACAGGAGACCAATAAAGCCCCGAGACAAGGGGCTTGTGCCGTCTACGTAGGCCACCGGCTCCCGCTTGAATAGCAGAGGGTGCCCCGCCTTGGGTTGCCTCTCATGTGGGTCTTAGAAGCCAGGGCAAATAAGTAGACATGGAGAGCCTCTATGGTCCAGACGGGAATTCAGCCTGAAAAGGAGAGAATGAAAAAAGACAACACAGGGGAAACCAGTCTTTCCAGGAACTAGTCCAACTCTTTATTTTTCAGGAGAGCTTTTATACTTTAAGTTGTACATAGAGATCAATGGATAATACAAAGTCATGCAGGGTCAGTAGTCCTCACGCTTATTGAGACCACACTTTCTTTCTGCATTCCTTCCAATATGCAAAGTTCTCAGGTGATTTACATCATCTTCTGGCCAAGAGGCCTGCTAACATTTTATGACCCTTTCTGATGATGATTAGTCAATCAGAAAACTTATTTTCTCCAAAGGTGATTTTTCTTAAGTCAGGCACCACCCTCCGAAGGCACCAGATAAAGTTGCATTCCTACAGGGCAAAGGTGCAGTGGGTTATAATTAAGAAAATAATTTACTTAGCCTAAGGTCTAATGTGATTAATATCAAGGCTAATACTTATTTCTCCTATATGCTAGTTATATCAATTAGTGTGTATAAGGGGCAAGGAATATGGAGGCTTAGCAGCAAATATTGGCTCAACAATGAAACCCTCCACTGGTATAATTTCTAACTAACTCACTAATACTATACTAATAATTTTCTAACTTCTCAAAAGAATCTGTATTTAGAAAGTTTATGGCATCTCATGCCTCTCATGGTTGGGAGGCTGTGAACAATCACATGTGGCCAGATAAACCTGTCAGACAGGCTAGAGAGCCATCAGAGGACTTTTTGGACTGAAACACTCTTGGTAAACCCAGGAGATTTATTAACTGGAGCTCTAAGTTAGCTCCTTTTCAGAGAAAGGTTGTGGGGGATAGCCCCCCCCCCTAATGTCAGAAGTGTAGGTGAAAGCATAATGCAGTAAGGTAGGCAGACTCTGGTTTTGGGGGTAGATGCTTGAGAATGTCCAGGGGGGCCCCTGAGGCTTGATCCCACCTTTTCGTATGTCAGGCCTCCTTCTGCATGACCTTTGCCACGGGCGGGATTCCTCATGCTGGCTCCGGGCACACCCAATCAGATCAGCCACAAAGAAAGTGAAGAAACCTTAAGGGACTTATAGAACAACATCAAGAAGACCAAAGTTTATACTTTCTTTAGGTGGCTCAGAAGGAGGAGAGAAAGAAAGGGGAAAAAAAAAGTCATGTAAAGAAATAATGATTAGACCTTTCCTAACACAGAGAAGTAAACACAGTCTATACCCTGGAAGAATTGAGAGTTTCAAATAAAAATGAACTCAAAGATACCCAAAATAAGACCTAATTAACATTTCAAAAGATTCGGACAAAGAGAGAATCTCAAAATGAGCAAGAGAAATACTACTTGTTTTGTTCAAGGAGCCCTGTTTTGCTCCTTTGTTATAACTTTCATTTCAGGTTTGAAGAATTCGTTAACAAAAGAAACCAGTCATTATAGACAAAAAATCAATTCCAATATTTAATGAATAATTATCTAATTTACTTTCAATATACACTCACTAAACAAAAAGAGAAATAGAAACAGTAAAGGAGAGTTATAGTACATACAACACCAAATTGGACTGGTTGGCATCCAGACTCAACCAGCACTGTGAAGTTTCATGTAACAGCAATCTGGTGTCACAGTTGGGAAAATATTTTGAGCATAATGTTCGCTTCATGGATGAGACTTCAAAATTGCAGTTTGGAGGTTCCTGATTATTATAATCCCAGGCTGCAAACTGATATCATCATCATTTTTGTAGGCAAATTATAGCTCAGGTTTTATGTAAATTTTTTTTCAATGCTGCTTGTTTTGTTTTGTAAATCTTGGAATATTGTTAAGCCCAGGACATGGTTGGCCAGACTGCTTTCCTGAGCTCAACAATTTCAAGATCTTCCCCCTATTTTAGCTATCACAGCAGGCACATGTTCAGGGCATGGTCTAGGCAGATCAGGGGCAAAGTCAGATGACTGCTTTGATTTCTTATCACTGAAGCTTGAAGAAGACTATTTCCATTTAACTTCCCTAAACTTCCCATAAGACACTCTGCAGATTTTTTGGTAGAAACATTGAAGTCTGAAAAGAAGTATCATGATATATACAAAGAGCTTGTGACAAAAAGCAAAAATAAATAAATAAACAAACAAACAAACCAGAAAACTTTCCAAGCAAGAATACGTTTCCTGGCAAAGTTGTCATTTAGAATGAAAAGAGTAATAAAGAGTTTTCCAGACAGACAAAAGCTAAAGTTAGTGGAGGTGATGGAATTCCAGTTGAGCTATTTCAAATCCTGAAAAATGATGCTGTGAAAGGCCTGCACTCAATATGCCAGAAAATTTGGAAAACTCAGCTGTGGTCACAGGACTGGAAAAGGTCAGTTTTCATTCCAACTCCAAAGAAAGGCAATGCCAAAGAATGCTCAAACTACCCCACAGTTGCACTCATCTCACATGCTAGTAAAGTAATGCTCAAAATTCTCCAAGCCAGGTTTCAGCAGTACATGATCCATGAACTTCCAGATGTTCAAGCTGGTTTTAGAAAAGGCAGAGGAACCAGAGATCAAATAGCCAACATCTGCTGGATCATGGAAAAAGCAAGAGAGTTCCAGCAAAACATCTCTTTCTGCTTTATTGACTGTGCCAAAGCCTTTGACTGTGTGGATCACAATAAACTGTGGAAAACTCTTCAAGAGATGGGAATATCAGACCACCTAACCTGCCTCTCGAGAAACCTATATGCAGGTCAGGAAACAACAGATAGAACTGGACATGGAATAACAGACTGGTTCCAAATAAGAAAAGCAGTATGTCAAGGTTGTATATTGTCATTCTGCTTATTTATATGCAGAGTTCATCATGAGAAACTGCCGGGGGCCAGCGTGAGGAACTGCACCCATGGCAAAGGTCATGAGGAAGGAGGCTTGGCATACACAAAGGTGTGATCAAGCCTCAGGAAACCCCCTGTTCCCGAGCATCTAACCCCAAAACCAGAGTTTGTTTTATGCTCTCACCTACACCTCTGACTTTACGGCGGGCTCTCCCCCATAACCGTTTCTCTCAGAGAAGGAGTAAACTTGCAGCTCCAAGTCAATAAAAATTCCTGGGCGTGACAAGAGTGTTTCAGCTTACGGACTCCTCTGAAGGTTATCTAGCCCACCTGTATAGGTACTTCTGGCCACATGTGATTGTTTACAGCCTCCCAACCTGAAAGGCATGAGATGTTTTAGACTTACTAAAGGCAAATTATTTTGGGGAATTAGAAATTATTAGTATAGTGGGTTGGTTAGGAATTATATTGGTGAAGGGTTTTTCATTTGTTGTGTCAATAATTGCTGCTAATTCCCTGCTCTGGGTGGGACAAGGATGTCTCAGGTCAAACCTCTCTGCTGACAGACTAGCTTGTGTGACAAGATTATCCATACTCCTGCCACTATGCACATGATTGTTTACTACCTCTCAACCATAAACAGCAAACAGAGTTTTGGAGTATTTTGAAAGTCTTAATTAGCATAGGGCTTTTTCTTCTTGTTGAGTCAATGATTGCCACCAGGCCTCCATATCCTTAGGCACCTGGGAATATATTAATCAATGTATTTGGAATATAGAAAAGGAAATATAGTAGTTTTTAAGGTTAGAAATACTAGACTTTTTGAGTTAATGAATTTTCTCTTTTGTAATAGATCACTGTACTTTGTTATAAATCACTGTGTCCTTGCTATGTAAAAATGTAACTTTATCACTATCTTAAGACTAAATAGATCTTAAGGGGAGCATTGGTGAAAGGCTTTTCATTTGTTGGGCTGATGTTTGCTGCCAAATTTCCGTATCCCCTGCCCTTATAATGAATATAACAAGCATATAGGAGAAATAAGCATTAACCTTTAAGATTAATCACGTTAACCTTGGGTTAAATAAATGCCTTTCTTGATTGTAACTCACTACACCCTCACCCTATAGGAATGTAACTTTATTTGGAAGGTGGTGCCTGGTTTAAGAAAAAACACCCTTGAAAAAAATGTTTTTGGTTATCAGAAAGAAAGTATCATAAAATCCCTAAGACCTTTTTATGTAAAGCACGTGATTTTGATAAAGGTCAGGACTGCTGACCCCCACGTGACTCTGTATTCATCCTTATGTGTAACAAAAGGTATATAAGCAAACCCAAAAATAAAGAAATCGGATCTGTTTCTGGAAAGACTGATTCCCCCATGTTGTTCTTTCTTGCTCCTCGTTTTTCTGGCTGAATTCCCATCTGGAGCATGGATGCTATTCCACGTAATCCAAGTTATTCAGCCTCTTTTCTTCACTCGTTTCTAATCTCTCTATATATCTGTAATTAAATATTTATTTTTCCAAAGACGCCGACGCCGTCCCCACCTTCGAATTCCCTGGATCCACTGGGGCTGGACCCCGGCAAGAAACACTGGGCTGTAAGAAGCACAGCTAGAATCAAGATTGTTGGGATAAATATCAATAACCTCAGATATGCAGACGACACCACCCTTATGGCAGAAAGTGAAGAAGAACTAAAAAGCCTCTTGATGAAAGTGAAAGAGGAGAGTGAAAAAGTTGGCTTAAAGTTCAACATTCAGAAAACTAAGATCATGGCATCCAGTCCTATCACTTCATAGCAAATAGATGGGGAAACAGTGGAAACAGTGGCTGACTTTATTTTTTTGGGCTCCAAAATCATTCCAGATGGTGATTGCAGCTATGAAATTAAATATGTTTACTCCTTGGAAGGAAAGTTATGACCAACCTAGATAGCATATTAAAAAGCAGAGACATTACTTTGTCAACAAAGGTCAGTCTAGTCAAGGCTATGGTTTTCCCAGTGGTCATGTATGGATGTGAGAGTTGGACTGTGAAGAAAACTGAGCCCCGAAGAATTGATACTTTTGAACTGTGCTGTTGGAGAAGACTCTTGAGAGTCCCTTGGACTGCAAGGAGATCCAACCAGTCCATTCTAAAAGAGATCAGTCCTGGGTGTTCTTTGGAAGAAATGATGCTATAGCTGAAACTCCAGTACTTTGGCTATCTCATCTCAAGAGTTGACTCATTGCGAAAATCTTTGATTGTGGGAGGGATTGAGGGCAGGAGGAGAAGGGGATAACAGAGGATGAGATGGCTGGATGGCATCACTGACTCAATGGGTGTGAGTTTGAGTGAACTCAGGGAGTTGGTGATGGACAGGGAGACCTGATGTGCTGCAATTCATGGGGTCGCAAAGAATCGGACACAGCTGAGTGACTGAACTGAACTGCACTAAACAGTCAGGACCCTGCCCCTAGTAGGCAACGCTGCTCCACCTAGGCTATTATTAAAATACTTTAATGTCCCTAACAGGGTCAAATAAACCACTCTTTTGTCACTACTTCTGTTATTACCTAAAGTGAGTCTATGACAACGAAATGCTTACCAGGGAGACACCCTAACCTGCTCTTAAGGAGGACTGGGGGAAGAAATCAGTGACTTACAATCCCTTAGAGTTAGAGTAGAAAGCTTATGACTGTTTCACTTTTTCCCAGTCTCAGGGTACAGGCTTGGATTGTTTTACATCATGATATCTATTCCCATCCACAGTGGCAAACTAGCAATGAGTTACAAACCCCTTAATTCTACCCAGCACTGGTCACGCTGGAGACCTTGGGGAAGCCAAAACTCCAGTCAAGTGGTCCCAGGAGGTCATCACGCCTTGACCTGCCTGGGGATCTGGTCCTTGAAAAGTTGTCATGCCTCAACCTGCTCGTGGATCCGCCAGTCCTGAGGGTCCCAGGAGGTCATCATGCCTTGACCTGTCCAGGCACCCAATTCTCAGGGAGGTCGTCATGCCTCGACCTGCCTGGGGATTCAGTCTCTAGGAAGCTGTTATGCCTCAGCTTGCCTGGGGATCTGCTCCTTGACCCGGGGATGTCTGGCTCTCAGGTTGCAACAGTACTGGGTAGAATAAGCTTCATAAAGACTCACCCCTTAGGAAGTCCACCCTTGGATACAGAAGGAAGCCTATTACTTGTCGGACTGTGCCCAGTCTCAGCAATAACTCAGGAGCCCAATGAGAACCCTGTTGCCTTTCCAGAAACGCTAAAAGAAGCCCTCCAAAAGTTTACCAATCTGGACTTAGACTCTTATGAGAGACAGGTGATTTTAAAGGACAAATCCCTGTCCCAATGTGCATCAGATATCAGAATTAAGTTACGTCTACAGCAGAAGGACCTTGCTGCCTCTTTAGATGAGATGATCCAGACAGTCACCAATGCCTTTTATAACAGAACAGGAGAAGGAGGCCAAGGCCCAGGAGAGGGAGAGAAGGAAAGAGACAAGGCATGCTCAGATGTTGGCTGCCCACCAGAGAAGCCCTATGGCACACCTTGATTCCTTGAAGGACAAGGCACAAGGCAAATGCCTAATCTGTAGACAGGTGGAGTATTGGGCCAAAGAGTGTCCAAACCACGATAAGTCTCCTAGAACGACTTGCCACAAATGCCATCAACTGGGACTTTTGGTGGCACTCTGCCCGTGGGACCCAAGAGCCTCAAGGTCAAGCACCAAGCCTCTCTTCATGATGGCTCAAGAGGACTGAAGTGGCCCGCTCCAGCCAGCCTGCCTGTCACAGATAACCATCATGGGGCTGGAGCCAAGGGTCCAACTGGATGTGCCAGGTAGGTCTGAGAATTTCTTGGTTGACACAGGGGCTACCTACCCTGTCTTGATCTCCTACTCTGGAGCCTTCTCCTCCCAAACCTGTACCATTTTGGGTGCTACAGAAAAAGCAACTACTAAAATATTCACCTGAGCACTTCTTTGTTGCCGGGATGGACAAATATTTTCCCACCCGTTTCTGGTTGTCCTTGAGTGTCCTACTCCCTTATTGGGAAGAGATATACTAACTAACCCAGAAATGCACAAGGAAACCAAGAAGCTGATCAGGCAGCTAAAAGAGCAGCATTACAGAACCATGATGCTGTACTGATGCTACTTATGATTGTTTTCATGCATTATAAATTTCCTAACCTGTTTGTCTCTGCTGAGGTCAACAAGCTACATGTGGTACCAGTTCAACAAAGATACAAAACTACAGCCAACCAGGAAAAATATCACTCACCCTTAGATGAACACTGCTATGCGGAATCTGAGGCCTGAGACTAGGAAGAGGGGGAGGCCCAATACCCTTTGACATCCCAATTCAGCAGGAAGTAGCCAGAAAGACTTCGATGCCCTTTTTCCCAAAGAATTAGGCCTCCCATCTCTTGAGGGGGGGATGTTAGGTAGTTAGAATAGGGAAAAGGAGTCCAAAATGGCAGTGGCCAGAAGACAAGGAAGAAAAAAATCCCAAGAAAATAGAACAAAGGAAGGCCAAAGAAAGGTCCAAGGACCAGAGTGAGGACTTCAAGTAGAACAACACTCCTGGCTGAGCCCAATTAGCATAGGGAAGGCCCAGGGGGAAGAAAACATATGAAAGGAGGAGGCAAGCACTCTCTTTCTCTCTCCTGTGTGTGTATGCTCTTTCTTTCTCTCTCTCTCTCTTCTGTGGTACATATGCTCGCGCTCACTCTCTCTCTCCCGCTAGTGTATGCTCTTTCTCTCTCTTTCTCTCTCCTGCATGTGTACACGCTCTCTCTCTCTCTCTCTCTCTCTCTCTCTCTCTCTCTCTCTCTCTCTCTCTCTCTCTCTCTCTCCCTTTTGCGTGCACTCTTTCTCTCTCTCTATCCACCCCCACTGCATGAGCATGCTGGTGCGCTCCTCCACTCTCTTCTCTTCTTTGAGGATGGATTCCCCTGCTATCTTCTAAATAAAATAAAGCTGTAAAATTGATTTGTCTAAGAGGTATGACATGGTTTGTTCAAGACCCAAGAGCTGTGACATGCCAAGGGCTTTAATGTCTGTCACCCCAAATCATTGTTGTGACGAGATAAGAAGTGAACGACAAACATACATTTGTCTGACATGAAAAAATGTGGTCCACCAGAGAAGGGAATGGCAAACCACTTCAGTATTCCTACCTTGAGAACCCCATGCAAAGGCAAAAAAATGGAACAGTGAAAGATGAACTCCCCAGGTTGGTAGGTGCCCAATATGCTACTGGAGATCAGTGGAGCTGACTGTGGCACAGGTCATGGACTCCTTATTGCCAAATTCAGACTTAAGTTGAAGAAAGTAGGGAAAAACCATTAGATCATTCAGGTATGTCCTAAATCAAATCCCTTATGATTATACAGTGGAAGTGAGAAATACATTTCATGGACTAGATATGATAGAATGCCTAAAGATCTATGGACTGAGGTTCATGACATTGTACAGGAGACAGGGAGCAAGACCATCCCTACGAAAAACAATTGCAAAAAAGCAAAATGGCTGTCTGAGGAGGCCTTACAAATAGCTGGGAAAAGAAGAGAAGCCAAAAGCAATGGGGAATTGGAAAGATATACCCATTTGAATGCAGAGTTCCAAAGAATAGCAAGGAGAGATAAGAAAGACTTCCTCAGTGATCAATGCAAAGAAATAGAGGAAAACAATAGAATGGGAAAGACTAGAGATCTCTTCAAGAAAATTAGAGATACCAAGGGAACATTTCATGCAAAGAAGGGTTTGATAAAGGACAGAAATGGAATGGACCTAACAGAAGCAGAAGATATTAAGAAGAGGTGGCAAGAATACACAGAAGAAGGGTACAAAAAAGATCTTCACGACCCGGGTAATCATGATGGTGTGATCACTCACCTAGAGACAGACATCCTGGAATGTGAAGCCAAGTAGGCCTTAGAAAGCATCACTATGAACAAAGCTAGTGGAGGTGATGGAATTCCAGTTGAGCTATTTCAAATCCTGAAAGATGATGCTGTGAAAGTGTTGCATTTAATATGCCAGCAAGTTTGGAAAACTCAGCAATGGCCACAGGACTGGAAACGTCAGTTTTCATTCAAATCCCAAGAAAGGCAATGCCAAATAATGCTCAACCTACCTGTATTGTTATGTGGGTTGTCTACCACTAGAGCAACTTAGGAAGCCTAAAGAAGTTGTTGTACATATATACAGTGAAATACTACTCAGCCAGAAAATGGAACAAATTTGCATCTGTTATAGTGAGATGGATCAACTTAGAGACTCTTAAACTGAGTGAAGTACTTCAGGAAAAGAAAAAATAATACAGTATGTTTAGGTGGTGGTCGAGAGGAGCTACCCCGCGCTTGAGGCCAGGGACAACGGCCAGGAGGAGCCTACCCGCATCCGAGACCAGGGGCAGTACCTGAGAGGAGCCAACCTGTGTCCAAGACCAGGGGCAGTGGCAGGGAGGAGCAATCCCACATTCAAGGAGTGGTGGCTGCCCGGGCACAGGAGGGCCTAGAGGAGCCATCACACACTGAAAGTCAGGAAGGGTAGTGGGAGGAGATACCCATCATCCAAGGTAAGGAGCAGTGGCTGTGCTTTGCAGGAGCAGCCGTGAAGAGATACCCCACACCCAAGGTAAAAGTAACCCAAGTAAAATGGTAGGTGGTGCAAGAGGGCATCAGAGGGCAGACACACTGAAACCATACTCACAGAAATCTAGTCGATCTAATCACACTAGGACCACAGCCTTGTCTAACTCAATGAAACTAAGCCATGCCTGCGGGGCAACCCAAGACAAGCGGGTCATGGTGGAGAGGTCTGACAGAATGTGGTCCACTGGAGAAGGGAATGGCAAACCACTTCAGTATTCTTGCCTTGAGAACCCCATGAACAGTAGGAAAAGGCAAAATGATAGGATACTGAAAGAGGTACTCCCCAGGTCAGTAGGTGCCCAATATGCTACTGGAGATAAGTGGAGAAATAAATCCAGAAAGAATGAAGGGATGGAGCCAAAGCAAAAACAATAGCCAGCTGTGGATGTGGCTGGTGATAGAAGCAAGGTCCAATGTTGTAAAGAGCAATATAGCATAGGAACCTGGGATGTCAAGTCCATGAATCAAGGCAAATTGGAAGTGGTCAAACAGGAGATGGCAAGAGTGAACATTCTAGGAATCAGCGAACTAAAATGGACTGAAATGGGTGAATTTAACACAGATGACCATTATATTTACTACTGCTGGCAGGAATCCCTCAGAAGAAATGGAGTAGCCATCATGGTCAACAAAAGATTCTGAAATGCAATCTCAAAAATGACAGAATGATCTCTGTTCGTTTCTGAGGCAAACCATTCAATATCACAGTAACCCAAGTCTATGCCTGAACAGTAACACTGAAGAAGCTTAAGTTGAACGGTTCTATGAAGAACTACAAGACCTTTTAGAACTAACACCCAAAAAAAGATGTCCTTTTCATTTTAAGGAACTGGAATACA
The DNA here is from genome assembly GCF_042477335.2 of Ovis canadensis. Taxonomy (NCBI): domain Eukaryota; kingdom Metazoa; phylum Chordata; class Mammalia; order Artiodactyla; family Bovidae; genus Ovis; species Ovis canadensis. Next base: position 71,880,632 of record NC_091727.1, read on the forward strand.
AAAGTAGGAAGTGAAGAATCACCTGGAGTAACAGGTAAATTTGGCCTTGGAATGTGGAATGAAGCAGGGCAAAGACTAATAGAGTTTTGCCAATAAAATGCACTGGTCATAGCAAACACCCTCTTCCAACAACACAAGAGAAGACTGTACACATGCACATCACCAGATGATCAACACAGAAATCAGATTGATTCTATTCTTTGCAGCCAAAGATGGAGAAGCTCTATACAGTCAACAAAAACAAGACCAGGAGCTGACTGTGGCTCAGATCATGAACTCCTTATTGCCAAATTCAGACTCAAATTGAAGAAAGTAGGGAAAACCGCTAGACATTTCAGGTATGACCTAAATTAAATTCCTTATGATTATACAATGGGACTGAGAAATAGATTTAAGGGCCTAGATCTGATAGATAGAGTGCCTGATGAACTATGGAATGAGGTTCGTGACATTGTACAGGAGACAGGGATTAAGGCAATCCCCATGGAAAATAAATGCAAAAAAGCAAAATGGCTGTCTGGGGAAGCCTTACAAATAGCTGTGAAAAGAAGAGAGGTGAAAAGTGAAGAAGAGGAAAGATATAAGCATCTGAATGCAGAGTTCCAAAGAATAGCAAGAAGAGATAAGAAAGCCTTCTTCAGTGATCAATGCAAAGAAGTAGAGGAAAGCAACAGAATGGGAAAGACTAGAGATCTCTTTAAGAAAATTAGAGATATCAAGGGAATATTTCATACAAAGATGGTCTCAATAAAGGACAGAAATGTTATGGACCTAACAGAAGCAGAAGATAGTAAGAAGAGGTGGCAAAAGTACATGGAAGAACTGTACAAAAAAGATCTTCACGACCCAGATAATCATGATGATATGATCACTAATCTAGAGCCAGACATCTTGGAATGTGAAGTCCAGTAGGCCTTAGAAAGCATGATTACGAACAAAGCTAGTGGAGGTGATGGAATTCCAGTTGAGCTGTTTCAGATGCTGAGAGATGATGCTGTGAAAGAGTTGCACTCAAAAATGTGGAAAACTCAGCAGTGGCTACAGGACTGGAAAAGGTAAGTTTTCATTCCAATTCCAAAGAAAGGCAATGCCAAAGAATGCTCAAACTACCGCACAATTGCACTCATCTCACATACTAGTAAAGTAGTACTCAAAATTTTCCAAGCCAGGCTTCAGCAATACGTGAACCGTGAACTCCCTGATGTTCAAGCTGGTTTTAGAAAAGGCAGAGGAACCAGAGATCAAATTGCGAACATCTGCTGGGTCATGGAAAAAGCAAGAGAGTTCCAGCAAAACATCTATTTCTGCTTTATTGACTGTGCCAAAGCCTTTGACTGTGTTGATCACAATAAACTGTGGAAAATTCTGAAAGAGATGGGAATACCAGACCACCTGACCTGACTCTTGAGAAATCTGTATTCAGGTCAGGAAGCAACAGTAAGAACTGGACATGGAATAACAGACTGGTTCCAAATAGGAAATGGAGTACATCAAGTCTGTATATTGTCACCCTGCTTCTTTAACTCATATGCAGAGTACATCATGAGAAACGCTGGACTGGAAGAAACACAAGCTGGAATCAAGATTGCCGGGAGAAATATCAATCACCTCAGATATGCAGATGACACCACCCTTATGGCAGAAAGTGAAGAGGAACTAAAAAGCCTCTTGATGAAAGTGAAAGAGGAGAGTGAAAAAGTTGGCTTAAAGCTCAATATTCAGAAAATAAAGATCATGGCATCCAGTCCCATCACTTCATGTCAAATAAATGGAGAAACAGTGGAAACAGTGTCAGAGTTTATTTTTTGGGACTCAAAAATCACTGCAGATGGTGACTGCAGCCATGAAATTAAAAGACGCTTACTCCTTGGAAGAAAAGTTATGACCAACCTAGATAGTATATTCAAAATCAGAGACATTACTTTGCCGACTAAGGTCCTTCTAGTCTAGCCTTTGGTTTTTCCTGTGGTCACGTATGGATGTGAGAGTTGGACTGTGAAGAATGGTGAGCACGGAAGAATTGATGCTTTTGAACTGTGGTGTTGGAGAAGACTCTTGAGAGTCCCTTGGACTGCAAGGAGATACAACCAGTCCATTATGAAGGAAGATCAGCCCTGGGATTTCTCTGGAAGGAATGATGCTAAAGCTGAAACTCCAGTACTTTGGCCACCTCATGCGATGAATTGACTCATTGGAAAAGACTTTGATGCTGGGAGGGATTGGGGGCAGAAGGAGAAGGGGATGACCGAGGATGAGATGGCTGGATGGCATCACTGACTCAATGGACGGGAGTCTGAGTCAACTCCGGGAGTTGGTGATGAACAGGGAAGCCTGGCATGCTGCGGTTCATGGGGTCACAAATAGTTGGACACGATTGAGCGACTGAACTGAACTGAACTGAACTGAAGTGATTATATGGAATCTAGAAATATTGTAGGGATGGAATGGAGACACAAATATAAAGGATGGTTTTGTGGATGCACTGAAGGAAGGAGAAAGTGGGATGAATTATTCAAGTAGAATTGGCATATACACACTACCATGTGTAACGTATAAAGCTAGTGGGAAGCTGCTGTGTAACACAGAAAGCCCAGGCTGGTGCAGTGGGTTTGGGTGGGTGAGAGGTTCAAGAGGGAGGGGTATATATAAGTGTATGTATATATATAAGTGTATATATATATATGCCGAGAACCAGCGTGAGGAATCCTGCCCATGGCAAAGGTCATGAAGAAGGAAGCCTGACAAAATGCAAAGGTGGGGATCAGGCTTCAGGAATTCCCCCTGGAATTTCCTGAGAATCTAACCCCCAAATCAGAGTCTGCCTGCTTTACTATATTATGCTTTTCACCTTCTCTTCTGACATTAACAGGGGGCTATCCCCACACCACCATTTTTTAAGAAAAAAGTTAATTTAGAGCTCTTAGATAATAAGTCTCCTGGGCATAATAAGAGTGTTTCAATCCAAAAACCCCTCTGATGGCTCTCTAACTTGCTTTACCTGGAGTGTTACAACTACGCCTGTGATTGTTTACAGCCCCCCAACTGTGAGAGGCTTGGGAAGCCTAAAACATAAAGACTTTCAAAGAGTTAAAAGTTATTAGAGTAGTGCTGGTGTAAGATTTCATTATTGGGCCAATGCTTGTTGCTAAGTTCCCATACCTCTTACCCACTGTACACCTGGGAGCACATTTGTTAACATATTTAGAATGTAAGAATAAACAAGTGTAGCCTTGAAACTGACCACATCAGATTTTTGAGCTAATTGGTTCTTTCTTTGTTGTAACTTACTGCACCTTTGCTTCGTGAAAATGTAACTTTGTTTGATAATTTCTGAGTCTGACATAGATTAGAAATATAAAGAAAAAACACTTCAAGGGAAAATAAGTTTTCTGGTTGAGCAGCCTTTATCAAAAGAGGGTCTTAAAATGTTTCACAGGCCTCCAAGGCCAGAAGATAATGTACACAGCATCATTTGTGGGAAAGGTATAAAAGTTCTTTTAAAAACTAAAGTTATTGGGGCCTCACTCACCGAAGCAGCTTGGTCTCCCCATGTCTTCTTTATTTTCTGGCTGAATTCCCATCTGGGGCGTGGAGGCTCGCCATGTCTACTTACTTGCCCTGGCTTTTAAGACCCATGCGAGAGGGAGCCCAAGGCAGTGCACCCTCCACTATTCAAAAGGGTGCCAGTGGCCTAACGTCGATGGTGCAAACCTCTTGTCTTGAGGTTTTATTAGTTCTCCGTGTAAACCAAGTTATTCAGCCTCTTTTCTCCACTAATTTTCCTACTACACTATTCTTTCCTAATCTAATCTTATATTTCTAATTAAATAAATCTCTCTTCACCGACTCTGTCCACCCTTTGAATTCCCTGGATCCACCGGGGCTGGAGCCTGGCAAGTATATATATATATATATATATATATATATATATATATATATATATATATATATATATATATATAGTTATGACTGATTCATGATGTTTTTCAGCAGAAACCAACACAACTTTGTAAAGACATTATCCTCCAATTAAAAATTAAAAACAATAATAAAAAACTTTGAATTCTAGATGCTTATGCCTGTAGTAGAATTAAGACCTATATTTTAAAATTCAAAATAAAATTGTGCTTTAAAAAAAAAAAAAAAAACTAGGCAAATGGAAATACAACATACCAAAACTTATGGGATGAGACACAAACAGCTTTAAAAGGGAAGTTCAAAGTAAGAAATGACTTCTGCTGCTGCTAAGTCACTTCAGTCATGTCCAACTGTGTGCGACCCCATAGACGGCAACCCACCAGGCTCCTCCATCCCTTGGATTATCCAGGCAAGAACACTGGAGTGGGTTGCCATTTCCTTATCCAATGCATGAAAATGAAAAGTGAAAGTGAAGTCGCTCAGTCGTGTCTGACTCTTAGCGACCCCACAGATTGCAGCTTATCAGGCTCCTCCATCCACAGGATTTTCGGGGCAAGAGTACTGTAGTGGGGTGTCACTGCATGAAATTAAAAGAAAATTTGAAATAAAACCTAACTGTATACTTCATAGAAGCAGTAAAAAGAAGAACCAATCACAAAATTAGTAGTAAGGAGTAACGAAATCATAGTCCAAATCAGAGGTGAAAAAGACAATAGAAAAAAAAATAAAACTAAGAGCTAGTTTTTTGAAAGTTTAAACAAAACTGTCAGATCTTTAGCCAAATTCATCAATTAGATATATATAGGTTTCCCAGGTAGTGTTAGTGGTAAAGAACCCATCTATCGATGCAGGAGATGTAAAAAATGTGGGTTCAATCCCTGGGTCAGGAAGATTCCCTGGAAGAGGGCAAAGCAACTCACTGCATTATTCTTGCCTGGAGAATTCCACGTATAAAGGAGCCTAGTCGTCTACAGACCATGGGGTCACAAAAAGTCAGACATAGCTGAAGTGACTTGACATGCATGCACACATATTTATGTAGGTTGGTGAAAAAGTAACTGAAATTTTGGATTGTGAACTTTAAATCAATACAACTAGGTCAAACACATCTTTATTAATCAAATACATTTTTGTGTTGATACATTACAGTCAACACATTTTTGCCAAAAAGAAATGTCTGTTTACTCCTGTACCATTAAAATTCATACTTTGAGATTCAAATAACATTTGGAAAGCATTTTCTGCCTCTTGCAAGCATTTTCCCTGCAAAAAGTTGTCAAAGTGCTTGAAGAAGTGGTAGTCAGTTGGCAAGAGGTCAGGTGAATATGCTAGATGAGGCAAAACTTCATAGCCCAATTCTTTTAATTCTCGAAGCATTGGTTATGTGATGTGCAATCAGGCATTGTTGTGGAGAAGAATTGGGCCCTTTCTGCAGATCAATGCTACAGCAGGCATTGCAGTTTTTAGTGCATCTCATTGATTTGCTGAGAATACTTCTCAAATGTAATGGTTTAGCCAAGATTCAGAAAACTGTTGCGGCTCACAATTGTAGCAGACCACCAAACAGTGACTAGGACCTTTTTTTGGTGCGAGCTTAGATTTGGTAAGTGCTTTGGAGCTTCTTCTCAGTCCAAACACTGAGCTGGTTGTCACCTGTTGTTGAATAAAATCCACTTTTCATCACACATGACAATCCGATTGAGAAATTGTTTGTTTTTGTTGCATAGAATGAGAGAAAATGACACGTCAAAACAATCTTTTTTTAATTTGCTGTGAGCTCATGAAACACCCACTAATTGAGCTTTTTCACCTTTCCAATTTACTTCAAATGATGAACAACTGTAGAATGGTTGAGGTTGAGTTCATCATCAACTTCCCGTGTAGTTGTAAGAGGATCAGCTTTAGTGAGCCTCTTAACTGGTTAGTGTCAACTTCTGATGACCGGCCAATGCTCTCCTCATTTTCAAAGCTCTTGTGTCTTCTGTAAAACTTCTTGAACCACTGCTGCATTGTAGGCTTGTTAGCAGTTCTTGGGTTAAATGCACTATTGATGCTGCGAGTTGTCTCCACTGCTTTATGACGCGTTTTGAACTCAAATAAGGAATTCACTCAAATTTACTATTTGTCTAGCATCATTTCCCTAGTCTAAAATAAATAAAAAAATAAACTGCAAGCAATAAATCATTTGCAAAATAAATCAAGAAAGAAATGTGCTTTCAATTGATGTATCAGGTCAGTTCAGTCGCTCAGTCGTGTCCAACTCTTTGCGACCCCACGAATCGCAGCACGCCAGGCCTCCCTGTCCATCACCAACTCCCGGAGTTCACTCAGACTCACGTCCATTGAGAAGGTGATGTCATCCAGCCATCTCATCCTGGGTCGTCCCCTTCTCCTCCAGCCCCCAGCATCAGAGTCTTTTCCAATGAGTCAACTCTTCATATGAGGTGGCCAAAGTACTGGAGTTTCAGCTTTAGCATCATTCCTTCCAAAGAAACCCCAGGGTTGATCTCCTTCAGAATGAACTGGCTGGATCTCCTTGCAGTCCAAGGGACTCTCAAGAGTCTTCTCCAACACCACAGTTCAAAAGCATCAATTCTTTGGTGCTCAGCCTTCTTCACAGTCCAACTCTCACATCCATACATGACCACAGGAAAAACCATAGCCTTGACTAGACAGAACTTAGGCAGCAAAGTAATGTCACTTCTTTTGAATATACTATCTAGGTTGGTCATAATTTTTCTTCCAAGGTGTAAGTGTCTTTTAATTTCATGACTTTAATCAATTGATGTATAGCAACCACATTTATTTAAGAATGTATTCCAATATCAAACAACATTTCAAAAATGCATAACCACAATTACTTTTGCACCAACCTAATATATAAAAGTCAAATAAATAATATCAAAAATGGAAAGGAAAGTATTAAAATTGATACCACAGAAATACAATGGATTAAAATAAACTACTATGTAAAAATTATATACCAACTAAATGGGCAATGGGACTTCCCTGTAGCTCAGACAGGGAAGAATATGCTTGCAATGCAGGGGACCCAGGTTCATTCCCTGAATCTGGAAGAGCCTCTGGAGAAGAGAATGGCAGCTCACTCCAGTATTCTTGCCTGGAGAATCCCATGAACAGAAGAGCCTGGCAGGCTACAGTTCATGGGGTTGCAAAGAATCAAACATGACCGAGCAACTAACACTAATTGGACAACATAGAATATATGGATAAATTCCTAGGTACATGCAACTTAATAAGTCATGAATAAATAGAAATAGGAACAGACCAATTACTAGGAAGGAGATTGTATCGATAATTTAAAAATAATTCCCAACAAAAAGAAGTCTAAGATTAGATGGTTTCACTGGTAAATTCTATTAGTGATTTAAATAATAATTAATACAAATCCTTTTCAATCTACTTTAAAAAATTAAAAGAGAAAGACATACATTTAAATTCTTATTAGAAAGCTAGCATTAGCCTGATTAAAAAAAAAATTGGACAGGGACACCAGAAGATAATGAAATTACAGCCAATATCCTTAATGAATATGCATTCATAAATCCTCAATAAACTTTTTACAAGCCAAATAAACAATGTATTAAAATGATCATATGCCATAATTAAGTGAGATTTTTTCAGGGAATGCAGACAGTTCAATATATGCATATCAATAAATGTGGTATACCATGTTCGAAGTGAAAGTTATTTAGTCGTGTCTGATTCTTTGTTATCCCATGGACTATATAGCCCATGGAATTCTCCAGGACAGAATCCTAGAATGGGTAGTTTTTCCCTTCTCCAGGGGATCTTCCCAACCCAGGGATTGAACCCAGGTCTCCCACATTGCAGGTTGATTCTTTACCAGCTGAGCCACAAGGGAAACCCAAGAATACTGGAGTGGGTAGCCTACCCCTTCTCCAGGGGATCTTCCTGACCCAGGAATCAAACTGGGGTCACCTTCATTTCAGGCAGATTCTGTAACAACTGAGCTATCAGGGAAAATAAAAATAATATGACCAAGGAGAGAACAAGATGTCGGAGGAGAAGGTGGATGAAGAGTACATCTCTTCATGGACATCAGGAATACACGTTCAGACACAGAAGTGCATGTAGAACACCAGCTGAGAGCAGACAGAAGTACCTGACCAGCAGAAAAGGATATATAGGACCACTCAAAACTAGGATGAAGGAACTAAGGGGAAAAACAGAAATGTTAGTAGGACTGGACCTGCTTTTGGTGGGTGGCAGAACTGAAGCAGGGGTCTGATCCCCACATAGGGGCAATTGTCTGAGTTAGAGGAGAAACATTTAAGGCTGAGAGTGAAACAGTGGATTGGTGGCAGCCTAAATGGAATGAGAATCAGACAGTCCTTGCAGCAGCCATATATACCCCAAACAGGGACACAGGTCCCCTAGAAGGTACAGAGGCTGGGAGCTGGAGTTTAGGGATTGTGGAGAAATCCCAGGGCAAGGGCTGCTGTTGATGGTGAAGAGACAGATTGAGGGGATGTGAGAGAAAAGATGCCACAATCACCCTAATACCAAAAACAAAGATGCCCCAAAACAGAACACTACAGAATAGGCAGAGCTATGGAGAAAGACTGGCCAAAGAAGCCTTCTGATCGCCAGTGACAAGAAGTTCGTAAAAAGACTCTGATAAGGCCATAACTCCTGTGGAGGAGGCAGTCCATGTCCTAGCACACTTGGTGCGGCCAGGGTCCCCATAAGCCAAGCAACTGTGCCACTGGGGCAGAGTTGCCATAGGCAAAAAAAGTCTTGTGTCTATGTTCACAGGGTTCCTTCAGTCATGTCTGACTCTTTGTGACCTGGTAGACTGGCCTTTCAGGCTTCTCTGTAAGGGAGGGGGCTTCTCCAGGCAAGAATGCTGGGCCATATTGGCCAATACTGGTTTCCGTATCCTTCTAGAGCACTATATTTCCTGCCACCCTAGCCACCAACTCCGCTGAGTACCTGGTGCTGCCAGAATGCCTGTGACCCAAGCAGCTGCACCACCTCCACATCTGGCCCTCACAGGTGCAGACCTAAGTCCTCCAGAGCAGCCTCAGGAGCAAATTGCAGTAGACAGCCCACATGCAGAGGTGGAAATAAAACTGCAATTGCAATCCAGGCGCAGTATGGCTAAGGAAGAAGACCCAAGACCCTCCCGCCAGCTGTAAAAGTTTCAGATTAAATCCACACATTCAACTAGGGGGACTCTGTGTCTATGGAATATATAAAAGATCATTGAGAGCTTCCACAAAAGAAAACACACTAGTTCTGATAGCTGTGGACATTGGAAACAAGAACACACAGGAGTGGACTGATTAGAATCTGAGCTACCCTCAGAGCAGGTCTAGAGATCAACAAAGTGTTAGAGGGCATCCTAGGGAGGTGAGGTGGATTGTGACTCCCAGTGAGGGAAAGGATTCTGACAGCAGTGACTCAAGAAAATTATTTATTATTCTTATATTTTGACTTGTTCTATAGATTCTTTTGGACTTTTTTATTCTTTTTTGCCCCTTTTTTCCTCCCCTCTGTTGTAGTTATTGATTTTATTGGCACCATGAAATGTAATTAAGTTTTTGAGCTTTTATTTTTCCTTTCTTTTTTTTTAATTGTTGATATAAAACTCTGCCTCTATGTTGGGCTTTTACAGTTCTGGGGAGTTTTCCCTTTTTACTTGTTTTTCTTCTTTTTAATTTTAATTTTTTAAACCTCTAATTATTTTTTTTTTACATTCATTCCTTTGTTTGCATTTCCTACTGTTCTTTTCCCCTTGAAGTTAATCTTTAATATATATAAATCTTCTTTATCTACCTCTACTTAGCTTTGCATATCTATTATTTCTTTCTTTTGTTTCTTTCCTTTCCTCTCAACATATTTGTTAGTTTTATTTTCATTGCTTTATTTCCCAATTGGCAACTGGCTTTAGTTTTGTTTTCCAATTGTGCTTTAGTTAGTTTTGTTCTGGCAGACATAATGTTTAGCTCCTTTTGTTTGCTGGGTCAATTTATTGTACTTTATTTTCGTTGGACTGTTTTGATTTTGTTTATGGGTGTATATGTATATGTGTATATTCAGTTACAATTATTATTGTTATAAACCTCTGCATCTATGTTGGGCTTTTTCAGTTCTGTCAAGTTTTTTTTTTCTTTTTTCTGTCTTCTGTCATTATTTTTCTTTTCTCTATTTTTAAAATTTTAACTTTTAATTTTTAAACCTATCATTTTTTTCTACATTTATTCCTTTTTTTGCATTTCCTACTGTTCTTTCCCACTTTCAGTTAATCTTTAATATATATAAATCTTTTACATTTACCTCTATTTAACTTTGCATGTCCATTCTTTATTTCTTTTCTTTCTTCTTTCCTCTCAAAATAATTGTTAGTTTTTGTATTCATTGCTTTATTCCCATGTGGCACCTTGCTTTAGTTTTGTTTTCCAGTTTGTGCTTTATTTAGTATTGTTCTTAACTGGTAAATATAATTTTTTATTTTCTTTGTTAGCTGGGTCAATCTATTATACTTCACTTTTGTTGGACAGTTTGATTTTGCTTATGTATGTGTATGTATATGTGTATATTCCGTTACTTTAATTATTATTTGCCTGATTTTGTAATTGTCATTTGTCTGGAGTTCATCTTTGGTTTCTCGTTTTTGGATATTTGTTTTAATCTCACTTAATGTCATAACAAACCACTTGTGAAATCTTCATTCCTGACCAGAAATCAAGCCCTGAGCCTTTGGAGTGGGAGCACTCACTCCAAGAATCTAGACTACCAGAGAATTAACCCTAGGGAGTATCAAATACTGAGAACTCACACAAAGGAATCCACTGAAATACAAGACCTGGCATCATCCAACCACCAGTAGCACCCTGAGTAGGACGCCTCATCTAAACAAATAAAAAGAAAATAAAAACCCAATCATCAGCAGACAGTATTACCACCTCACTCAGCCTTGCTCATTAGAGGAGAAACAAACAAACAAACAAACAAACATTCAGCACAAGTCTCACCCTATACGAAGCTTACTCAAACCACTGGACCAAACTTGAGAGGTCAGAAACCAAAAGGAAGAAAGAATTCAACCCTGAAGGCTGGGAAAAGGAGATCTCAAATACTATAAGTAAAAATAAATAAATACATAATGAAAAGGCAGAGACATACTACACAAATGAAGGAGCAAACTAGAAACACAGAAGTTCAAATAAATGAAGAGGAAATAGGCAAACTACCTGAAAAAGTATCCAGAATAATGATTGTAAAGATGATCAAAAACCTCGAAAACAGAATGGAGAAAATGAAAGAATTAATTAACAAACAACTAGAAGAATTAAAGAATAAATACACAGAGACAAACAATACAATTACTGAAATTGTAATTTAAAATACTCTAGAAGGAATCAACAGCAGAATATCTGAAGCAGAAGAATGAATCAGTGACCTGGAAGATAAAATGGTGGAAATCACTTCTGAAAAGCAGAATAAAGCAAAAAGAATGAAAAGAACTGAGGATAGTCTCAGAGACCTCTGGGATAATATCAAACGTGCCAACATTCAAATTATGGGGGTCCCAGAAGAAAAAGTGAAAAAGAAAGGGTATGAGAAATTTTTTTAAAGAGATTATAGTTGAAAACTTCCCCAAAGTGGAAAAGGAAATAGTCAATCAAGTCCAAGAGGCACAAATAATCCCATACAGGATAAACTCAAGGAGAAACATGCCAAAACACATACTAATCAAACTAACAAAGCCTAAACACAAAGAAAGAATATTAAAAGCAGTAAGGGAAAACAACAAGTAACATACAAAGGAAATCCCATATGCTTAACAGCTGATCTTTCAGCAGAAATACTGCAGGCCAGAAGGGAATGGCAGGATACATTTAAAGTACTGAAAAGGGAAAACCTACAATCAAGATTAGTGTACCCAGCAAAGATTTCATTTATAATTGATGGAGAAATCAATGCTTTTCAGAAAAGAAAAAGTTAAGAGAATTCAGTACCACCAAACCAGCTTTACAACAAATCTTAAAGTGACATATATAGTCAAAACATACAAGAGAAGAAAAAGATCTACAAAATTAAGCCGCAAACAATTAAGAAAATGACAATAGGAACATATATATATATATATATATATATATATATATATATATATATATAATAACTTTAAATATAAACAGATTAAATGCTCCAACCAAAGGACAAAAACTGGCTGAGTGGAAAACAAGAGCCATATATATGCTGTTTATAAGAAACCCACTTCAGACCTAAAGATACATATAGGCTGAAAGTGAGAGGATGGAAAAAGCTATTCCATGATAATGAGAAGAAAAACAAAGCTGGAGTAGCAATCCACATATCAAACAAAACAGACCTTAAAATAAGAAAGATTACAAGAGATAAGGAAGAACATGACATAATGATCAAGGGACCAATCCAAGATGAAGACATAACAATTGTAAATTACTATGCACTCAACTTAGGGGCACCTCAATACATAAGACAAACACTAACAGACATAAAAGGAGAAATTGACAGTAACACAATAATAATAGGAGACTTTAACACCCTACTCACAGCAATGGACCGATCATCAAAAGAGAAAATTAATAAGGAAACACATGCCTTAAATGAAACATTCTAAAACAAATGGAAAACGAAGAATAAAAAACCCTCAAAATTAGCAAAAGGAAATAAATCATCAAGATCTGAGCAGAAATAAATGAAAGAACCAAAATAAAGATTAATAAAACTAAAAGCTGGTTCTTTGAGAAGGTAAGCAATATTGACAAACCTTTAGCCAGACTCATCAAGAGAAAAAGAGAGAATAATCAAATAAGCAAAATTAGAAATAAAAAAAGAGGTTACAACAAACAATGTGCAAATACAAAGGATTATAAGAGACTATCATGAACAAATATATGGCAATAAAATGGATAACCTGGAAGAAATGGACAGATTCTTAGAAAACTTTCAATCTTCCAAGACTGTACCAGGAAGAAATAAAAATTATGAACAACCCAATTACAAGCACTGAAATTGAAGCTGTGGTCAAAAATCCCCCCAAAAACAAAAGCCCAGGACTAGATGACTTCACAGAATTCTATCAAACATTTAGAGAAGAGCTATTATCTATCTTCCTAAACCTCTTTCAAAAAATTGCAGAGGAAGCAAAACTTCCAAACTCATTCTACAAGGCCATCATCACCCTGATACCAAAACCAGACAAAGACAACACACACACAAAAAAAGACTATAGGCCAATATCACTGATGAATACAGATGCAAAAATTCTCAACACAATTTTAGCAAACATAATTCAGCAACACACCAAAAAGCTCATACACCATGATCAAGTTGGGTTTATTTCAGGGATGCTAGGATTCTTCATTATATGCAAATCAATCAATGTGATACACCATATTAACAAACTGAAAGATAAAAACCATATGATAATCGCAATAGATGCAGAAAAAGCCTTTGACAAAATTCAGTACCCATTTATGATTAAAAAAACTCTTCAAAAAATGGGCATAGAAGGAACCTACCTCAACATAGTAAAGGTCATAAATGATAAGCCTACAGCAAACATTATTCTCAATGGTGAAAAACTGAAAACATCCCCCCTAAGATCAGAAACAAGAAAAGGGTGTCCACTCTCACCACAATTATTCAACATAGATCTGGAAGCCCTAGCTACAGCAATCAGAGAAGGAAACAAAATAAAAAGAATCCAGATTAGAAAAGAAGTAAAGCTCTCACTATTTTCAGATGACATGATACTGTACATAGAAAACCCTAAAGATAGTATCAGAAAATTACTAGAGCTAATCAGTGAATTTAGCAAACTTTCAGAATGCAAAATGAATACACAGGAATCATTTTCCAGTGATTTCTAAATGCATATAATATATGCATTTCTATGTACTAACAATGAAATATTAGAAAAAAAGGAAATTAAGGAATCAATCCCATTCTCCATTGCAAAGAAAAGAATTAGGTATCTAGGAAAAAACTTACCTAAGGAGACAAAAGGACTGTACACAGAAAATTATAAGACACTAATGAAAGAAATCAAAGATGATCTAAACCGATGGAGAGATATTCCATATTCCTGGGTAGGAAAAATCAATATTGTGAAAATGATGATACTACCAAACACAATCTACAGATTCAATGTGATCCCTATCAAATTGCCAATGGCATTTTTCACAGAACTAGAACAAAAATTTCACAATTCATATAGAAACACAAAAGACCCCAAATAGCCAAGACAGTTTTGAGAAAGAAGAATGGATCTGAAGGAATCAACCTTCCTGACTTCAGATTATACTACAAAGCTATAGTCATCAAGACTATATGGTACTGGCACAAAAACAGTAATATAGGCCAACGGAACAAGATAGAAAACCCAGAAATAAACTCATGCAACTGTGGGTACCTTAGTTTTTACAAAGGAAGCAAGAATATGCAATGGGACAAAGACAGCCTCTTCAATAAATGGTGCTGGGAAAACTGGACAGCTATATCTAAAAGAATGAAATTAAAACACTTCCTAACACCATACACAGAGATCAATTCTGAATGGATTAAGACCTAAATTTAAGACCAGAAACTATAAAACTCTTAGAGGAAAACATAGGCGGAACAATCTCTGACATAAATCAAAGAAAGAACCTCTATGATCCGCCTCCTAGTGTAATGGAAACAAAAATAAACAAGTGGGACCTGATTAAACTTAAAAAGTTTTTCACAGCAAAAGAAATTATAAGCAAGGTGAAAAGACAACCCTCAGAATGGGAGAAAATAACAGTAACTGAAAAGACTGACAAACAATTAATTTCCAAAATATACAAGCAACTCATGCAATTCAAAACCAGAAAAACAAACAACCCAATCAAAAAGCGGGTAAAAGACCTACACAAACATTTCTCCAAAGGAAACATACAGATGGCTAACAAACACATGATGCTCAACATCACTCATTATTAGAGAAATGTAAATAAAAACTATAATGAGATATCACCTCACATTGGATAGAATAGCCATCCTCAAAAAGTGTACAAACAATAAATGCTGGAGAGGTTGTGGGGAAAATGGAATGCTCTTGCATGGTTGGTTGGAATGTAAATTGATACAGCCACTATGGAAGATGGTATGGAGCTTCCTTAAAAAAAAACAAAACAAAACAAAAAAAAGGAATAAAACCACCATATGACCCAGCAGTCCCACTCCTAGTCATATACCCTGAGGAAACCAAAACTGAAAAAGACAAATGTATCCTGTTGTTCACTGCAGCACTATTTACAATAGCTAGAACATGGAAAAAACCTAGATGCCCATTCACAGATGAATGGATAAAGAAGTAGTGGTACATATACACAATGGAATATTACTCAGCCATAAAAAGGAACACATTTGAGTCAGTTCTAATTAGGTGGATGAACCTAGAGCCTACTACACAGAGTGAAGTAATTCAGAAAGAGAAAGATAAATATTGTATACTAATGTACATTACAGAATCTAGAAAAATGGTACTCTAGAACTTATTTCCAGGGCAACAGTGGAGAAACAGACATTGAAAATAGACTTATGGACACAGGGAAAGGGGAGGAGAGGGTGAGTTGTATGTTGAGAGTAACATGGAAACTTTAATTACCATATGTAAAATAGATAGCCAATGAGAATTTGCTGTATGTCTCAGGAAAATCAAACAGGGGCTCTTTATCAACCTAGAGTGGTGGGATGTGGAGGGAAATGGGAGGGAAGTTCAAAAGGGCGGGGACATATATATACCTATGGCAGACTCATGTTGAGATTTGACAGAAAAGACAAAATTCTGTAAAGCAATTATCCTTCAATTAAAAAATAAATAGATTAAAAAAAAGAATGTTTGAGATAGCTTCATATCTCCATACATTAAAGTATACATTTAATCTCCATAGGTTAAAGTCAAGGCGAATTATCTTGAGATTGTCACAAAAGCACTGAAAAGCTCGCTTCCATTCAGTTCAGTTCAGTTCAGTCGCTCAGTCATGTCCGACTCTTTGCGACCCCATGAATCGCAGCACGCCAGGCCTCCCTGTTCATCACCAACTCCCGGAGTTCACTCAGACTCATGTCCATCGAGTCAGTGATGCCATCCAGCCATCTCACCCTCAGTCATCCCCTTCTCCTCCTGCCCCCAATCCCTCCCAGCTTCAGAGTTTTTTCCAATGAGTCAACTCTTCGCATGAGGTGGCCAAAGGACTGGAGTTTCAGCTTTAGCATCATTCCTTCCAAAGAAATCCCAGGGCTGATCTCCTTCAGAATGGACATCACAATGTAATAACGATAGAAACAAAGTGCACAATAAATGAAATGCACTTCAGTCATCCTGAAATCACCACCTCTCCACCACCAATTCATGGAAAAATTGTATCCTACAAAAACAGTCTCTGGTGCCAAAAAGATTGGGACTGCTGATCTAAAGTAATAGGCCCCTTTATATGGAGTTTATACTCTTAGAATAGAGATCACAGCATGTGAAGTTATCAAAAGTCATCAACATCTCATCCATGGTGAGTTCTTATTGACCTATTGTAGTTGCATATGATTGCTTACATTTTTATTAAAAAGGAAGTACATTAAAGGTCAGAAATTGCTATAGACTTGAAGGCTCTTAACAAATAATTGAATTTACAAATAAGCCAATTATGGGGCCTTTAGACATGAGTAATTGATATAATATCAAAAAGAGGTTAAACTATGAAATTGTAAAATATAAATGTGTACAGCAGCACTAGTGTTAAAGAACCTGCTTGCCAATGCAAGAGACGTAAGAGATGCAGGTTCAATACCTGGGTCAGGAAGATCCCCTGGAGGAGGGCATGGCAACCCACTCCAGTATTCTTGCCTGGAAAATCCCATGGACAGAGAAGCCTGGAAGGCAATGGTTCATAAGGTCACAAAGAGTCAGACATGAGTGAAGAGACTTAGCATACACAGGAGTAAAGGCAAAGCTAGGTTCATAATTTTAGAGTTATTGCAGGTATACCAAAGCTTAATAGGTAATGCTAATTGTTCATACTATGTGTCCCTCAAATGAGCACTAGTTGAATATGGTAAAATTTATTATAGGTTTCTAGAATTTATACAACCTAAATTCCTTATAGCATTCAGTACTTAAATAGTTTTGTGGATTTCACAATACTGTTATCGGTGAGGAAAAAAGAATCACTGCAATATTGAAAATAACTTCTTTTGTAAAGTTTTTCACATATAAAACAGATCTATTACAGAACACCAAACAGAAATGTAAAGATATAATTTCTAAATTCAGGAAAGTAGCACAAAATGAGAAACAAAATGAAACTTAACAAGGTTGAGCAATTTGGCATGCTTTACACAAAAAGGTCAAACAATTTAAATATTTTAAATTTAAAACATTCTTTACTATATGATTAAAGAGCTTACTTAGAAACACACACACATACAAAGGATGAATCATTGTCAGTGTTGTAGCTAATACATTGATGCTGCTTTCAGATATCTAAATCTCATAAATTCAAAAGAAAAAGGTAAGAATTATTTCATTGCCATTTCAAACAACTAGTTCCATTTAGTTCAGTCGCTCAGTTGTGTCCGACACTTTGCAACCCCATGAATCGCAGCACACCAGGCCTCCCTGTCCATCACCAAATCCCGGAGTTCACTCAGACTCGCATCCATCGAGACAGTGATGCCATCCAGCCATCTCATCCTCTGTCATCCCCTTCTTCTCCTGCCCCCAATCCCTCCCAGCATCAAAGTCTTTTCCAATGAGTCAACTCTTCGCATGAGGTGGCCAAAGGACTGAAGTTCCAGCTTTAACATCATTCCTTCCAAAGAAATCCCAGGGCTGATCTTCAGAATAGACAGGTTGGATCTCCTTGCAGTCCAAGGAACTCTCAAGAGTCTTCTCCAACACCACAGTTCAAAAGCACCAATTCTTCGGTGCTCAGTCTTCTTCACAGTCCAACTCTCACATCCATACACGACCACAGGAGAAACCATAGCCTTGACTAGACGGACCTTAGGCGGCAAAGTAATGTCTCTGCTTTTGAATATGGTATCTAGGTTGGTCATAACTTTTCTTCATAGGAGTAAGGGTCGTTTAATTTCATGGCTGCAGTCACCATCTGCAGTGATTTTGGAGCCAAGAAAAATAAAGTCTGACACTGTTTCCACTGTTTCCCTATCTACTTCCCATGAAGTGATGGGACCGGATGCCATGATCTTCGTTTTCTGAATGTTGAGCTTTAAGTCAACTTTTTCAGTCTCCTCTTTCACTTTCATCACGAGGCTTTTTAGTTCCTCTTCACTTTCTGCCATAAAGGTGGTGTCTTCTGCATATCTGAGGTTACTGATATTTCTCCCAGCAATCTTGATTCCAGAAGCTTGTGTTTCTTCCAGTCCAGCGTTTCTCATGAGGTACTCTGCATAGAAGTCAAATAAGCATGGTGACAATATATAGCCTTGACGTACTCCTTTTCCTATTTGAAACCAGTCTGTTGTTCCACTAGTAATGCCTATTAAATTAAAAATTGACAAAAGCTTGAAGTGGTTACTAGGTTTTTTTTTTTTTTCCTCCCTTTAAAAAATATAAGCCATAGAGTAAATGCATGAATAAATATCTTTAGTATCCCACACACTTTAATGTTGAAGTCATATAGTAAATCTCTGATCCTATTAATAAATAAGCTCATTTCTTGTTGACTTTTACTCTTAACAGATCTCGGTCTCCAGCACTTATCAATGGCACGTTTGTTGAAACCTGTGAGGAAATGCACAAAAAAATGGCTTTTTCATTTTTGTGTAAATAAAAATATACCTAAATTTGCTCTCTACTTTCCCTATATTCCACCCCTACTCTCTTTCACTGTCTTAATAACATAGGGTGAAGGAGGAGATAAATTGCCTGCCCTGCAACAGGTCTCTTCTACGAAGACAGAAGGACTTGTGATTGTTGTAAAGTTGGTAAACAAATATGCAAAGGTTACTAACATCATGAATTTCTTCTACAGCAACCAGATCTTCATGAACCACATAAATGTGAAGCAGCTATTTGCCACTCAAATTTTTTTTAAAGCCTGAAATGAGAAATTCTTAAAACCATTATTTAAATTCTCACCTATAGCAGACACACTTTTAATATAGACTTTACTTTTAGAACAGTTTAAGCTCATGAAATATCTTTTATTTGAAAATTATTTCAGTGAATTGGAATGTTTTGGCTCAAGTAATTATTTTTTAAAATGTGGAAGCAATATTATTTGGAAGAGTTGACATCCAAAATACATACTGCCAGTCTGCCAAAGAGCTCCACCAGATTCTTTGGAGGCATAACAATGGAGGTATTTAGGGGCATCAGATAGCAGTTCCCTAGCAGCAAGTCCAGGTAAGCAGTCATGCCCTGTTGGGGAGGGGAAAATATTAGGTATGATTTAGAGAGTATCAATGCTGCAGATTTTTCAATGACCATTAGAACAAGCATCTACAACCTTTCAAAGTCAATTAATGTATATTCAATAGCAAAAGAATGAAAAAGGCTCTGCTGCAAAAAGTTACACTTATCAACATATTTAATACCAATACATTTAAGGAAAAAAATTCAGAAATATCTGTAAGAATGAGAAACACACATTTTCGAAGTTGTGAATAATTGCTGCATTGTCACTATCAGAGAATCTGGGGACAGGCACATCAATGATTACAATGTTGTCCTCCTCACAAATGTCAGCCTCTTTCATCACCGGCGGAAAGTAGGGTTCCTTTCCTTGGAGGGAATTTGCAGGAGCCTCGGAATCAAAGAAGCACATTTCTCCATGGTAGATGGTACTCTAAAAGACAAAAGGTGACAATCAAAACTTTCTAACACTCACTACCTTGACATTTAAACCATTTCTCAAGCTCAAATCAGTTTGTTGTTCCAGTTGTCAAGCTGAGGATTGTTGATTACAGTCATCACCATGAAGACAAATCAATTTTATTCTGAAAGGTAATTTGAAAATTTTCCCTAAATTGTTTCTCTTGTGGCCATCACATAATTATTTGTTTCCACTAAATATGTAACAATTAGTAATCCAAAAGATAATAACTTTCATTAATATTACCTTCAGCATGAAGTACTTGTAAATACAGGCTCCACCAACAATAAGTCCTGCCAAGATGAATGAAAGGCCTAAGAGAGTAAGCATACATCTCCCAGAGGAACCGCCTTTTTCCTTGGTGGCAACTCGGAGTTTCTATTTATTCAAAAGCAAAATTAAAAACAAACAAACAAAGAAAACAAATTGTGCTTTTAGACACATAGTTGCTTTTTTATACATTTTACTGCCTTTTAAACCCAAAATATTTTAGATAGATGTTAAGTCACCCTAGCCTAAAAATCATTTCAAGACACTTCTTGATTTTTAATAGAAGTGACAATCTCCAATTTATAATAACCTTTTTATTTTTCTGGCATTTCCAAATTCAAATATAAAGTTATTTCAAAGTATATACTTCTAAAATCAGCTGAAAATAACCATGCATTTATGCAATAAGTTATCCTCTTTAAATAAATGGAACCCGTTACTTTCTGGACTTGTGCAGTGATATAATTACTAACTTTCTGGAATACAATAGTTTCTTTAGTATTTTTTATATATCAACTTATTTGCCAAATTAAAAGTGAATCAACAACCTTTGGTTTATTAAGTGATTTTCAGAAAGCTGTTTTTTGAAAATTAACTTCTATAGGAAGAAAGGAATTCTATAAATTAGGCGTATACCATTTCCCCCTATTTTATAAATTAAAATATTGGAGACAAAATTTATTTCATAACTTTTTTTAATCGGAGAATAATTGCTTTACAGTGTGTTTACATAGCTTTACAATGTTTGGTTTCTGCCATATGACAATGTGAATCAGCCATAAATATACATATGTCTTTTCCCTCTCGAACCTTCCTTCCACTCCCATCCCATCCCACCCCTCTAGGTTGTCACAGAGCACCAGGCTGAGCTCCTTGTTTTATAAAGCAACTTTCTACTAATTTTAATGAGAAATTGGTCTTCCTAATGTCATCCAATATTATATGTCTGAGTACTGCTTTTAATAAAATAACATTTTTTTACATTCTGGGTAAAACACTAGGTTTAAAGTACATTGATACTTAGGAACAAAACTGTGTGTGCAAAAGCGACTATAAAATTTTGTTAAATCTACCATTTGGTTGGGCTTCCCAGATGGAGCTAGTGGTAAAGAACCATCCTGCCAATGGATGAGGTTTGATCTCTGGGATGGGAAGAGATCCCTAGAGGAGGGCCTGGCAGCCCACTCTAGTATTCTTGCCTAGAGAATCCCATGGACAGAGGAGCTTGGAGGACTACAGTCCAAGGGGTTCCAAAGAGTTGACAGGACTGAAGCAACTTAGCATGCATGCATAATTTGTTTAGTAACTGGAACAAAAGAATCCAAAGTAAACAAGCAACCAATTAACTTTGTACTCTTCTCAGGGCAGTGGAAGGGGCCCTTCAATTCAATTCTTTAAAGTCACAATGTCCTAAGCAGCAATATTAGTGAAAGGTAGAATGAATAAAGTCAGCAAATTTATTCTTTAATAATTGTTCAAATTGGTATATAAATAGAATTGTTTTAGTCTTTCAGGCCATTACCTCTTTTCCATAACTACTTAATACTAATTAAACTTTAATTAATTTGGTGAAAACAAAAATACGGATTCTAAGGAGAGCCAATCATTTCATAAACTGTTTAAAAATTATTTCTCTTTAAAATTAAAATAAATTTAATATTCATATTTTCTTACCTAAATTTATTCATTTTTAAGCCCTCTATTAATACTTTATAAGACTGGAAGGCTTTCTGTGTCCTAATAATTTTCAGAAATTTAGATTATTTTTATTAAAAAATAACCTTAGATAAATACTACAAATATTATCAATTATGATTGTGAATACCTGTAATCTAGAGCTACAGGCTTAGAAATTATATTTTAGATGATTAAACTGATGTCCAAAAAAATGAAGTGACATGTTCATAAGTCAGAAAAATGACTTACTCTGAAATTTGCAAAGGAATTTATTTTTGTTTCTTTTCACTGAGATGTGAGAAGAGAAATCTGCACTTCAATTTTATTTCTCCCTTCAATATTTAAGGAATTTTATTATTAAGCAAGGTTTAAGTACTATAGTGTCCATTTCATAAAATTTCCCACCATAGTAGGTAAGATATGGAAACAATCTAATTGCCCATGGATGGAAGAATGGACTAGGAATCAGTATTTTGTTTTCATTTAAATTTTCAAGACTTCAGTGTGGTGGGGGTTCTCACCACAGTTCATTTCCCTCTGAACATTTTTTTAAAGTCATTGTACACAACCTCTGACATACTATTTTGTCATGTTCAATTTCCTATGAACTTATCAATATATTACAATACAATGTGTCAAATATTATTGAATCAGTGAATCAGTGTTTTACAGTGGCCAAGTCAGGATCCTGTGGGAATTTCATTACCTAATAAAGAAATATAATCACAGCGTGTATACTCAGTTTTGTTTATTCTACATAACATCACAGGCCTAGTAGAAGTATTGCTTGCATATTAGCTGAATTCAACAAATCATGGAGTTTGTGGTGATGAGGGGAAAAAAAATATTATTTTGTGACTATACTTAACTGCTGGCATCTAATTAGACCTCTGCAAAAAATCTGTCCATTTTTCCCCTTACAAAGTAAAGTAGGACAGTTACATATTTGACCTATCATTTACAAAAAAATCCTCAATACAAGGGGGTGTTTTTGAGTTCTGAAATGTGCAATAAACAACAGCTAGTTTGATTGCTGGGTTAATTATTGAAAGTTTCCCTGATAAAAATTCTGCAAAGGCTCATTAGCATTTCAAATTATGTGCATAATCAGTTTTACTACATGGATTCTCTTTTTATTTAAAGGTCTCTTCAAATCTCCACTCTGAATGCAAAAGACTTTGTAGAGAGAACAAGGCAAATTGGGGCAGATCTGTAAGCTCCAATACTGTACAGATTTTATAGAACAAGAAAAAAATATATACCATTGTACGTTTTAACATTGAAATTTTACCAAGGGAAATGACGAATAGTTTACAAACACTGAAAACATGCTAAATCTTTAAAGGAAATAGAAAATGCAATAAATAGACAATGGCTAACATTTTCAGGGGAGAAACTTCCCCAGTTACTGGCAATACTAGAAGATTACATTACAAGGTCAGACCTGTTTCAGATGTTTCAGTGGGGGAGGGTGAGCAGAGGGGCTATCGCTCAAAAAGGAAGTACTGTACTAGAAAGGAAAAAAGAGAGAGAGGAAAAAAAAAAAAAAAAACTCAACATTTCTTCTACAGAAGAAGAATGTTTCCTTCAGGAAATGCCACTAGGAAAACACAAGGATTTTGCAGTAAGAGGGCACACTGGACATCTCAAATTCGAATTAAGACCAACTTCAGTTATGGCAGTTCCTTTACCAAAAGAGAAGGAGGCGGCACAGCTTAAGGTCACCTATGGCCAGGAGAAACTGAAAATATACACCAGTTGGAGGGGGTAGGGGGAAGACAGACACTTGCTCCAATCTGTACTGCAGCCAATCAAAGCTGACCTCTTCCCACTTCCACAAGCACTCAGCGATCCTAGAAAGATTTAGATTCCTAGAACTTCATACACGTCCAAAGGGAAGAAAGAAGAATTAAATCTCGTGTCCTTGCTCATTCTGCATATCCACCCCACCCCCTGTGGAAAATGTGTGTCCTTGGAATTGACTGGGGTGACTTGCCCTCCTCGTTGATCCCTAGCCACCCACATGTCCCCCAGGAGAAGGTGACATCTGGTTCCAGGACTTCTCTTCAAACTCCCTCCAATATTCCTCGGCGATGTACAATGTAATCTGGGAACCCCGCGCAAAGCGCTGAGATGCTAAGGGGCTTGCAAGCAGCACAAGCGGAAGATGGTGCAGATAGACAGAATCCGGGAGACTGGGCAAAGCCAACGGAGAGTGCAGGGAGCACTGCCAGGGAACACAGAAACTGCAGAGTAGGTTTTGTTTTTGTTTTTGTTTTTCCTTTTCCACCTTTTCCCTTCCTTCTCCACAAACCACCCCCACCCTGCCTTCTGGACTGTAGCAGGCAGTCAGGGGAAGAGTAGGGATTGCTACCTTGCCGGTCAGGATCTGAGCTTGGACCATGCGGCTTATAAGGGCCTCCACGTCTTGCTGCGCCTCCTCTTTTTGCACTGCTGTGGGTGTATTGAAAGCAATTTTCACCATGGTGAATCTTTGGACTGCGCGGTAAGGCACTGCTGGAATCAGTGTTCTGGGCTGCAGGTTGGAGGAGGACAAGATAGCACTAGCCCGAGCAGCACCTTCTTTCTCCTCTCCTGCTTTTACACTGCTGGGAGCCCAGGTCTGGGTATACTTGAGACGCAGTCTCAAGCTGGATGGGAGACCATGGGCGGGCTTAGGGAAGGGCCGAGCAAGGACAAGGAGGGAGTCCAAGTGCTGGAATGGAAGTGGGAGTTGCCAGTGGTAGAAAAGAAATGGGGTGGAGCCGATGGCCTGAGACTCAGAACTCCTTACCTGAACTTCAAGCGTGCTCCCACCTATCTCTCTGCTCCATCAGATAAGGAAGCATGCTGTGTCCTATCTCTTTGTCTCTGTCCGGGCCACAATAGCCCTTGACCCTGATTTTAGTTTCTTAAAAGTGGACCTGGCCACCCACAGGGCCAAGAACTGTAACTTGGCATCATTTCAAGCTTCCTCCTCTCTGCACCCACCCAAGACCCGAAAGCATAGTTCCAGGACTGTTCTGTAACTTTACAATAATATAGTCCCTTTAAAGAACACTCAGAGCATGTTTGGAGTTACTTGGTTCATTCTCTCAACACATTTTTTTTCATTACTTGACATTTAAAAAAAAAATAATTTCCTATCCCAGAGCAATCCTAAATCAGAAATACAGGACACCTACCTCCTTAAATCCCGTTTTGCAGGTAAAGCTCATAGAAAATCTAGGAAATAATCCAGATCTTTTAATCTCCCAGGACAGGGAATCGAGACCAGGATCTCAGCGCAAAACTAGTTTCTTTTCAGCTACCAGCTATGAAATCCATTGGGAAAAAAGCAGGGTTGTGTGTGTGTAGCTATGTGTTTCAGGAGGTAGAAATATGGGTGGAGGATAGAAAATCTAGCCAGATGCTAACCCAGATCTAGTGAGAAGAAAAACAATAATCTCAAAGGGACTGAGTTAGAAATCATCATTGACACATTTACACATGCTGTTTCTTAACAGTCAGTTCTGCATTTGGTGACAATAATACAGAACCTCACTGTATGAAATTCATGTTGTGGAAGTTGGTGACTGAGGGTAGTAGTGGTAAAGGGTTTATTCCTGGTGCCTGAGACAGTAGAGGGATCTGTTTTTGTGAAAGTAATAACACTTACAAAAAAAAATCCAGCTTATGCTGCAGAATCCCCCTTCTACTCATATACTTATTAAAATAACTGGAAGGTATTGACAGTCACCATCCCTCTGTCCAAGAAATTATGGGTTGGAGTTTTTCTCACTGAGGTTTCTTTGACTCTAAAGTGCATAGCCTGTCTCCACTGTGGGAACTTTGTGAAAACAGCCTTCATTTTCTTGGATAGGCTACAGATGGGAAGGTAGATGGAGGGTAACAGTGGAAAGCCTGTGCCTTACACGAGGCCAGGTATATGTTTGCTTAGAAATATCAGTGTCTTATGTTATTTTACTTATTCTTTCCTAATTGTGACCATTATAAGTTAACCGTTATATTCTTATATTCTTTCCTAAGTGTGACCATTATAAGTTAATTTTTGAGGCAAGCTTTAGTGTAGGCTGAGGAAATATCAATTTCCTAAGATGTTTCTTTTGCAGTTACTTACTGTTTGTCATCACATTTGTGACAACTCAGCCTAGGGTCTGTCTTATTCTGGCCCTGTGATCCATGCCACACAGATTGTTGAACCAATGGTTGCTCTGACACATCTGTCTATCAAGTGCAATGTTCTGGATGAGATAGTAATGTATTATTTTAGTCTGTCTTCCCTCGAAAATGGTCAAGTAGAGAGGGCAAAGATTATTTCTATTTTTCAAATGAATAGACTCAAATTCTCATGACAACCAATGAAGTATATGATTAATTGCAGGATTTATGACATTGAGAAAATCACCTCATCTCCTTGGGTCCCACTTTATCCTCAGTAGAATGGTAAA
The DNA here is from genome assembly GCF_042477335.2 of Ovis canadensis. Taxonomy (NCBI): domain Eukaryota; kingdom Metazoa; phylum Chordata; class Mammalia; order Artiodactyla; family Bovidae; genus Ovis; species Ovis canadensis. The sequence continues at coordinate 71,906,844 of NC_091727.1, forward strand.
ATATTTTCTTCCTGCTGCTGTGAGGATCATTTAGGATAATGCAGTAGGAAGCATAATATAAATTATGAAAAGGATAGAAGAGTGAGATGGTTGGTTATGCTACAATTATTATTTTAGTATATAATACAGTCATGTTTCACAGTTATAATATACTTTCTTTTTATCCGTCAACTATTCTAGAGCTGCTTAAGCTCCAACAGTCTTTGAGTATAGATCATCTTGGAAAAGGTCAGACTTCTAGGAATAGTCACATAAATCAACATTTAACTTTTCTGTTGAATTTTGAAAACTTAGGCCATCTTCTGTTTGTTTAAGCCATACTGCCTTTTAGGAATAACACCCACACATATCTAAGGGCCTTTGCTGTTATTGGACATAAGTGATGTAGGCATGGTCTCAAGTTAGCAGATACTGCTGTTATCCAAGTTAGAAGATATTGCTGTTATTCTTTCATTATAAATAAGTAATGCTTCTTTTAGAATCATAGGATAGCAGTAACACACACCATTAGTATCCATTTATGAAAGGCAAATACTTCCTGCATGCTTTTTTTTTTTTTTTAATTTCAAAATGTAACCTGACAGTTGCTCATTGGGCTGCAACCAGAAAAGTGAATATATTTCATCTAGCCAAAAATCAGTTAAGCTCTTTCTTGTACTTGTTCCTTCCCAGCAACAACTTCTTATTTTTCAGAATCAACTTCTCTCAGTTTCTTGTCTTTGGAAACCATGCAGATCTGGCTGCTATATTGATTTCAACTAACATCTTTGTTGTTGTTTTCTCTATTTTTATTGAAGTATAGTTGATTTTCAATGTTGTGTTAATTTCTGCTGTACATCAAAGTGACTCAGATATATACATATACACATTATTTTTTATATTCCTTTCCATCATCTTTTATCCCAGGAGATTGGATATAGTTCCTTGTGCTATACAATAGGATCTTGTGTTATCCATTTTAAATGTAATAGTTTGCATCTATTAATCCTAAACTTCCAATCCATCATTCACTCTCTCCCTTCCCCAAATGTCAGTGGGACAAATGTTCCAATCAAAAGATATGCAGTGGCATACTGGACAAAGAAACAAAAGCTTATAATATACTGCATATAGAAGATCCACTTTAGGGCAAAGGACACACATACATTGGAAAGTGAGGGGATGGAAAAAGCCATATCATGCAAACTGAAAAGAAAAATTGGGAGTTGCAATATTCATATCAAGTAAAATAGACTTTAAAACAAGACCCAGAAAGATGTTATGGGGAGGGAGGTGGGAGGGGGGTTCATGTTTGGGAATGCATGTAAGAATTAAAGATTTTAAAATTTAAAAAATAAAAAACTAAAAATTAAAAAAAAAAAAAAGGCCATAAAGATAAATAAAGAAGGTCACTGTATAATGGGAAAAAGATCAGGGCAAGAACAGGATTTTACACTTGTCACTATATATTCACCTAATATAGGAATGCCCAAATGCATAAAACAAATATCAGTACCTAATGTTGTTAACCATATCAGAATACACATCATTCAATTCTATGAATGATTTCCATGTTCTCACATGCCAAATAATGACTAAATTATTACAACTTGAGCTGAATGGAACACAGAAAATAATTGAATGTCAAGCAACATTGTCAACTCTCTTTGAAGAACCTCAAATCCCCCCCCCCAAATTCAACTATACAACAATAAGGTTACTAGTGGCATCTGTGATATTATTTAACTTGTTAATTCATTTCTTTGTCCATCAAGTATTTACCTTTACCAAGTGCCTACTGCCTTATGCTGTAATCAGCCATGGGAATGCAGAGGTGACAAAGCAGATACAATTTTGCCCTCATAAAGCATATCACCATTGCACCCATGGAAATGCTATTTGTTGTGAGTTCTCTAAATTTTGTAGTGGGAATGTGGGTCCTGAGCTGTGGAGTTCAGTTCAGTTCAGTCCAGTCCTTCAGTCGTGTCTGACTCTTTGTGACCCCATGAATCACAGCACGCCAGGCCTCCCTATCCATCACCAACTGTCAGAGTTCACCCAAATTCATCTGCATCGAGTCTGTGATGCCATCTAGCCATCTGATCCTCTATCGTCCCCTTCTCCTCCTGCCCCCAATCCCTCCCAGCATCAGGGTCTTTTCCAATGAGTCAGCTACTTGCATGAGGTGGCCAAAGTATTGGAGTTTCAGCCTCAGCATCAGTCCTTCCAATGAACACCCAGGACTGGTCTCCTTTAGGAAGGACTGGTTGGATCTTGCAGTCCAAGGGACTTTCAAGAGTCTTCTCCAACACCACAGTTCAAAAGCACCAATTCTTCAGTGTTCAGCTTTCTTCACAGTCCAACTCTCACATCCATACATGAGCACTGGAAAAACCATACCCTTGGCTAGACGGACCTTTGTTGGCAAAGTAGCATTTCTGTTTTTTAATATGCTATCCAGGTTGGTCCTAACTTTCCTTCTAAGGAGTAAGCATCTTTTAATTTCCTGGCTGTAATCACCATCTGCAGTGATTCTGGAGCCCCCAAAAATAAAGTCTGACACTGTTTCCACTATTTTCCCATCTATTTTGCATGAAATGATGGGACCAGATGCCATGATCTTAGTTTTCTGAATGTTGAGCTTTAAGCCAACTTTTTCACTCTCCTCTTTTACTTTCATCAAGAGGCTTTTTAGTTCCTCTTCACTTTCTGCCATAAGGGTGGTGTCATCTGCATATCTGAGGTGATTGATATTTCTCCCAGCAATCTTGATTCCAGCTTGTGCTTCTTCCAACCCAGCGTTTCTCATTATGTTTTCTGCATATAAGTTAAATAAGCAGGGTGACAATATACAGCCTTGACGTACTCCTTTTCCTATTTGGAACCAGTCTTTTGATCCATGACCAGTTCTAACTGTTGCCTCCTGACCTGTATACAGGTTTCTCAAGAGGCAGGTCAGGTGGTCTGGTATTCCCATCACTTTCAGAGTTTTCCACAGTTTATTGTGATCCACACAGTCAAAAGCTTGGCATAATCAATAAAGCAGAAATAGATGTGTGTGTGTGTGTGTGTGTGTGTGTGTGTGTGTGTGTTTCCTGAAACTCTGTTGCTTTTTTTGATGATTCAGCAGATGTTGGCAATTTGATCTCTGGTTCCTCTGCCTTTCCTAAAATCAGCTTGAATATCTGGAAGTAGGATGTAGCAATTCTGCAATCCAGCAGAGCACTTACACCCACAGCTAGTGCTACCAAGAATGCTTAAATTCCAAGCTCATCTACAATGGTTTCAAGGATCCAACATTCTATTTAGGAAAAGTGATGTGACAGAAAGACACATATTGGGGAATGAGTTAGGAGGTACTCCCATATTCCAGGTAGAGGAGCTGGAAAACATTGACAGCTGCAATATTGACAGTAAATGGGCAACTTTCATAAATATCTAGGAGCCATATTTTATAAATTATGGTGCAGGAATAAATTATTTGAAGGAAAAAAAAGTAGAAAATATAATTCTGTTTTGGATGATTGTGAATTCAAGGTCTGGGAAATGGTGGTATCTTTGGTAACAATACCAAACTTTTGTTGGAAACATCAAATGCTAGATTTCTGTGCTAAGCAAGTTAAATTGATAAAGTTATTTAATCTTTACCACAATGCTGAGAGGTATTATTACATTTCCTATTTCATTAATGAAGAAGCTGAATTTCCAAGAAGTCAGACAACTTGCCCAAGGTTAAATTCTAACCCAGGTGGTCTGATTTCAGTGATTATACTCAACCATAATATTGTGTTGCTGCCACTAAAATAAATGAGACAATTAAGGAGGGAGCTGGCTTGAAATCAGAGAAAATAATTAGCATATTCTCTAGGGAAATGAAGAAAGAATCCCCTGCCTATACTTCAAACAGAGATTCCTGCCTAAGATTTTGTTGAGGACTACAAACATTTGAAACCCTTGTGCAACTTTGCTAGCCATGGGTACATGGCTGTAGGCTACTCATTTAAAAACATATATAGAAACAACTTTGGGTCTTCCTTGGTAGCTCAGATGGTGAAGAATATGCCTGGAAACCAAGAGACCTGGCTTCGATCCCTGAATCAGGAAGATCCCTTGGAGAAGGAAATGGTTACACACTCCAGTATTCTTGCCTGGATAATTCCATGGACAAAGCAGTTAGTGGGCCCAAGTTCATGGAGTCTCAAAGAGTCAGACATGACTGAGAAACTAACATTTTCACTTCATTTTCACAGAGAGATCTGTTCAGCCACCTGCTGGAGTAGACTCATTTCTTGACTCCATTTAAGGTTACTTTGTAGGCTAGTAAGCTATGATAAGGGGGGAATGCAAAGTTTTCTTAAATATAAGAAATAAATATCATCATCTCTTCACATGACTTAGTCATAACCTTGGGGTTAAGAGGAAAATGTGCTCCACCCTCATTTATAAAAGTCACTTTTCTTATTATTTAAGGCAACAGAAAAATCTAATGAAAACAATTGTATTTTCACACATCTAAGTTGCGTAAAAGTTCTTATCTCATTGCAGACTGTCTGTGCACTTTTTAAAATAGTTAGAACCAATATCCAAACATGTCTTTTCTGATCAATCTTTACATAAGTTCCAGTCTTGAATAATACAAGAGAGAAATTCAAGTTTAGCCCTAAGAATGCTTAGAAAAATGTCTACTTGGTTCAGTTGCTCCATTACTTATTACTGAGTGATACTAAGATATCTTTGTGGCTTCAGAGTTATGTTCCTGTTCAATGAAAGCACACTAATTTGAATTTGTATTAATGATTGTAAAACCAAATCTTATTTTTTTTCATGTTTAGTTTTGTTGGTGGATCAACATATTCTGTTCCTAGTTTGTTCTTAAAGAACACAGAATCCCAATTTTTTTTATGACACAAGATTCATATTGATTGTTCTTTGCAACTTCCCTTTTTATTTCTATTTGATTAACTTTTTTAAAAAAATAAAACTTCAAAGAATTCATATTCCAAAGCCTTTACTTATACTAAAGCATTATGGTATATTGTTAATAATGAGAAAACATAACAAACGACTGCTATAAATTAGACTGCAATTAGGTCTTCTGCTGAGGTACAGGTCAGCAGTGGCCTGCTGCAGGGGCAGGGGCTCTGGGTGCAGCAGACCTGGGTGTGGCATGAGCCCTCTTGAAACGAGGTCAACATTAACTCCACGTAGAGCCTCCAGAACTTACACAGAACTGGGGAAACAGACTCTTGGAGGACACAAACAATACCTTGTGCACACCAGGACCCAAGAGAAAGGAGCAGTGACCCTACAAGAGACTGACCCAAACCTGCCTGTGAGTGTCCAGGAGTGTCCAGCAGAGGTAGGGGTTGGCAGTGGCCTGCTGCAGGGTCAGGGGCACTGATTGTGTCAGTGTGTGCATGGGACATTTTGAAGGAGGTTGCCATTATCTTCATTGAGTTCAGTTCAGTTGCTCAGTCATGTCTGGCTCTTTGCAACCCCATGAATCACAGCACACCAGGCCTCCTTGTCCATCACCAACTCCTGGAGGTCACTCAGACTCATGTCCATCCAGCCATCTCATCCTCTGTCATCCCCTTCTCTTCCTGCCCTCAATCCCTCCCAGCATCAGAGTCTTTTCCAATGAGTCAACTCTTCACATAAGGTGGCCAAAGTATTGGAATTTCAGCTTCAACATCAGTCCTTCCAATGAACACCCAGGACTGATCTCTTTTAGGATGTACTTGTTGTATCTCCTTGCAGTCCAAAGGACTCACAAGAGTCTTCTCCAACACCACAGCTCAAAAGCATCAGTTCTTCGGCACTCAGCTTTCTTCACAGTCCAACTCTTACATCCATACATGACCACTGGAAAAACCATAGCCTTGACTAGATGAACCTTTGTTGGCAAAGTAATGTCTCTGCTTTTGAATATGCTATCTAGGTTGGTCACAGCTTTCCTTCCAAGGAGTAAGCATCTTTTAATTTCATGGCTGCAATCATCATCTGCAGTGATTTTGGAGCCCCAAAATATAAAATCTGACACTATTTACACTGTTTCCCCATCTATTTCCTATGAAGTGATGGGGCCAGATGCCATGATCTTAGTTTTCTGAATGTTGAGCTTTAAGCCAACTTTTTCAGTCTCCACTTTCACTTTCATCAAGAGGCTTTTTAGTTCCTCTTCACTTTCTGCCATAAGAGTGGTGTCATCTGCATATCTGAGGTTATTGATATTTCTCCCAGCAATCTTGATTCCAGCTTGGGCTTCTTCTTCCAGCCCAGCGTTTCTCATGATGTACTCTGCATATAAGTTAAGTATGCAGGGTGACAATATACAGCCTTGACGTACTCCTTTTCCTATTTGGAACCAGTCTGTTGTTCCATGTCCAGTTCTAACTGTTGCTTCCTGACCTGTATGCAGATTTCTCCAGAGGCAGGTCAGGTGGTCTGGTATTCCAATCTCTTTCAGAATTTTCCACAGTTTATTGTGATCCACATAGTCAAAGCCTTTGGCATAATTAATAAGACAGAAATAGATGTTTTTCGGGAACTCTCTTACTTTTTCGATGATCCAGCAGATGTTGGCAATTTGATCTCTAGTTCCTCTTCATCACCTCCACCATAGATTGATCTCAGGTCAAACAACAGGGAAGGAAAACAGCCACGCCCACCAACAAAAATTGGATTAATATTTACTTAACACGGCCCTGCCCATCAGAACAAGACCCAGTTTCCTTCACAGCCAGTCTCTCCCATCAGGAAGCTTCCACAAGCCTCTTATACTTATCTATCCAAGGGCAGACAGAGGAAAATCAAAATCACACAAAACAAATCAAACTGATCACTTAGACCACAGCCTTGTCTAACTCAGTGAAACTATGAGCCATGCTGTGTAAGGCCACCAAAGAGGGATGGATCATGGTGGGGGGTTCTGACAAAATGTGGTCCAATGGAAAAGGGAGTGGCAAACCACTTCAGTATTCTCGCCTTGAGAAACACATGAACAGTACTAAAAGGCAAAAAAGATTTGACGGTGTAAGATAAACCCCCCAGGTGTGTATGTGCCCACTTAATATGCTACTGGAGAAGAGTGGAGAAATAACTCCAGAAAGAATGAAGCGTACAGCCAAAGCAAAATCCACACCCAGTTGTGGATGTGACTGGTGATGGAAGTAAAGTCTGATGCTGTAAAGAACAATATTGCATAGGAACCTGGAATGTTATGTCCATGAACTAAGGTAAATTGGAAGTGGTCTAACAGGAGATGGCAAGAGTAAACATCAACATTTTAGGAATCAGTGAATTAAAGTGGACTGGAATGGGCTAATTTAACTCAGATGACCATTATATCTACTACTGTGGGTAAGAATCCCTTAAAAGAAATGGCATAGCACTCATAGTAAAAAAGAGAGTCCAAAATGCAGTAGTTGGGTGCAATCTCACAACGACAGAATGATCTCAGCTCGTTTCCAAGGCAAACCATTCAATATCACATTATCCAAGTCTATGTCTCAATCAGTAATGATGAAGAAGCTGAACTTGAACAGTTCTTTGGAGATTTATAAGACCTTTTAGAATTAATGCCCCCCAAAGGTGTCATACTCATTATTGAGGACTGGAATGCAAAAGTAGGAAGTGAAGTTATACCTGGAGTAACACGTAAATTTGGCCTTGGACTGCAAAATGGACCAAGGCAAAGTCTAGCAGAGTTTTTCCAAGAGAACACACTGGTCATAGCAGAAACCTTCTTCCAACAACACAAGAGAATACTCTACACATGGATATCACCAGATGGTCAATACTGAAGTCAGATTGATTATATTCTTTACAGGCAAAGATGGAGAAGCTCTATACAGTCAGCAAAAACAAGACCAGGAGCTGACTGTGGCTCAGATCATGAACTCCTTATTGCCAAATTCAGACTTAGACTGAAAAAAAGTAGGGAAAACCATTAGACCATTCAAGTACGACCTAAATCAAAGCCCTAATTATTGTACAATGGAAGTGACAAATAGCTTAAAGGACTAGATCTGATAGACAAAGTGCCTGATGAACTATGGATGAAGGTTCATGACATTATACAGAAGACAAGGATCAAGACCAGCCCCAAGAAAAAGAAATGCATAAAAGCAAAATGGCTGTCTGAAGAGGCCTTACAAATAGCTAAGAAAACAAGAGAAGCCAAAGACAAATGAGAAAAGGAAAAATATACCCATTTTAATGCAGAGTTCCATAGAATAGCAAGGAGAGATAAGAAAGTCTTCCTCAGTGAGCACTGTAAAGAAATAGAGGAAAACAATAGAATGGGAAAGACTAGATATCTTGTCAAGAAAATTAGAGATATCAAGGGAATATTTCATGCAAATATGGACACAATAAAGCAAAGAAAATGAATTGACCTAACAGAAGAAGAAGATATTAAGAAGAGGTGGCAAGAATACACAGAAGAATTGTACAAAAAAATATCTTCACGACCCAGATAACCATAATGGTGTGATCACTCACCTTGAGCCTGATGTCCTGGAATGTGAAGTCAAGTGGGCCATAGGAAGTATCACTACGAACAAAACTAGTGGAGATGATGCAATTCCAGTTAAGCTATTTCAAATCCTAAAAGATGATGCTGTGAAAGTCCTGCACTCAATATGCCAGCAAATTTGGAAGTCAGCAGTGGCCACAGGACTGGAAACGGTCAGTTTTCATTCCAATCCCAAAGAAAGGCAATGCCAAAGAATGTTCAAAGTACCACACAATTGCACTCATCTCACATGCTAGCAAAGTAACACTCAAGATTATCCATGCCAGGTTTCAACATGGAGAACCATGAACCATGAACTTCCAGATGTTCAAGCTGGATTTAGAAAAGCCAAGGGAACCAGAGATCAAATTGCCAACTACATTTGGATCATCAAGAATGCAAGAGAGTTCCAGAGAAACATCTAATTCGGGATTATTGACTATGCCAAAGCCTTTGTGTTGATCACAACAGACTGGAAAATTCAAGACATGGGAATATCAGACCACCTGACCTGCCTCCTGAGAAATCTGTATGCAGGTCAAGAAGCAACAGTTAGAATTGGACTTGGAACAACAGACTGGTTCCAAATCAGGAAAGGAGTACATCAAGACTGTATATTATAAACCTTCTTATTTAACTTAAAAATGCCAGGTTGGATGAAAGACAAGCTGGAATCAAGATTGCTGGGAGAAATATCAATAACCTCAGAGTTGTAGATGGCATCGCCCTCATGGCAAAAAGCACAGAAGAACGACTGAGTCTCTTGATGAAAGTGAAAGAGGACAGTGAAGAAAAGTTGGCTTAAATCTCAACATTCAGAAAAATAAGATCAAGGCATCTAATCCCATCATTTCATGGCAATTAGTTGGGGAAACAACGGAAACAGTGACAGACTTAATTTGGTGGGCTCCAAAATCACTGCAGATGGTCACTGCAACCATGGAATTAAAAAACGCTTGCTCCTGGATGAAAAGCTAGACAGTATATTAAAAAGCAGAGACATTTATTTCACAACAAAGGTCCATATACTCAAAGCTATCATTTTTGCAATATTCATATATGAATGTGAGGGTTGGACTATAAAGAAAGCTGAACACTGAAGAATTGATGCTTTTGAACTGTGGTGTTGGAGGAGAATCTTGAGAGTCCCTTGGACTGCAAGGAAATCAAACCAGTCAATCCTAAACTAAATGAGTCCTGAATATTCATTGGAAAGATGGATGCTGAAGCTGAAACTCTAATACTTTGGCCACCTGATGCAAATAACTGACTCATTGGAAAAGACCCTGATGCTGGGAAAAATTGAAAACAGGAAGAGAAGGGGATTACCGAAGATGAGATGATTGGATGGCATCACCAACTCGATGAACATGACTTTGAGCAAGCTCCAGGAGATGGTTATGGACAGGGAAGCCTTATGTGCTGCGGTCCATGGGGTCGCAAAGAGTCAGAGATGACTGAGCAACTGGACTGAACTGAACTAGGTCAGTGTCACAGTTAGTCCTAACAAATTAAGTCACATCATTATTGGAAAATCTGGTTGACAATATTCTAACCCAAGCTCAAGGTGTGTAAAATGTGTTTTTTTACACTTTAGTGTGGGGTCCACGTTTCTGTACTAGTGCAAAAGGGAAGTTTTGCATAAAGGAAGAATATAGCATGTGACACATCAGTTACACTTCCTGACTTTCAAGTTATGAGAATTATCTTTTCAGAACTTGTTTTCTGTTTTAATAACTGAAATTTGTAATTGCCTCTACCACATTGAGAAGAATTCTATATAAAAATGTCCACATAGCCTGGGAAGGAAGGGTTTATATTACTATGTTCTGCTTGTGTTGTAGTTAACTCAGAATAACTGGCTTCTTTCCTCATATTTAGCATTGGAATTTTAAATTTAAAAGATTCTACTAAATAAAGCAAACTAGAATACTGCCATTTATAAATAGAAATAGACAATTATATAAATGCTAATATTTATTATGAATAAAGATACTCTTTTCTTTCATCCACTGTGATCTTACCCCTTGACATTTAAGCTTTAAAAATACCTTTTATTTACAAGAACTGTGACATGCTTAATTCTCCACTTCTGTAAACCTTGCAAGGTAGCGAAAAGACATCCCATCCTGGAGTACTCTTATCCAATTTCCCTTTCATTACCTTTTGGGGTTGGAAATTGTAGTTGATTGGCAGTGGTATCTTATTTGGTGTTTTATTTGTGAAGACCTTAAGAATAAATCAGTCCTCAATCAATGGCAAGAATTGTTATTGAACAACAGTGAGGCATGCATAGAAATGAAAATGCACATAAGTTTAGAAATAACCCAGGAATGAATTCACTCAGAAGGCTAAGAAATCCTATGGGACTGTGAATATGGATGAGGAAGTGATAACTAAGAACATCCAAAACATACTGTGATGAATGTGCTGAGACTGTGATCAGAATATGATTGTCACCCAAAGCAATTTCTTCAAAGGCAATTCTGTAAGAAAAACATTTGAATTCCAAATGTGCATCTAAATACAGGTAGAAATATCTTCCCCAAAATTCAAAATAAGATAATTATAATTGTTTTTGAAATTCAAGGAAGCCAAAAGGTCTCCTAACAAATCAACCTAAGCACATGATCTGCTGTGTGTGTGTGTGTGTGTGTGTGTGTGTGTGTTAGTGAACATGCTCTCTTGAGGCTAGTTTCTCCAAATCACATTACTGTCTTAGGCATTCAAAGAAATTTTACCTGAAATCCTCCACAACATATCTATATATTTTGCGTATTTTTGGTGTACAGCATAAGATAGTCAAGTTCTTCTCATCACACACTGTACCTTAATCTAGAACAATATTGGCATTGCTCTTACTTCTTAGTCCTTATTAGTATCTTCATTTTTGTGTTTTCTATGTATAGTGGTGAAATTCCATAGTGGCCCAGAAGTAAAAAATCCTGCCAATGAAAGAGTTGAGGGTCTGATTCCTGGGTCAGGAAGGTCTTCTGGGGAAGGAAATGGCAACACATGGCAAGAATACAGAGAAGAACTGTACAAAAAGTTCTTAATGACCTGGACAACCATTATGGTGTACGAGTTACTCACCTAGAGCCAGACATCCTGGAGTGGGAAGTCAAGTGCACCTTAGAAAGCATTTCTACAAACAAAGCCAATGGAGGTGAAGGAATTCCAGTTGAGCTATTTTAGATCTTAAAAGATAATGCTGTTAAAGTGTTGTACTCAATATGCCAGCAAATTGGGGAAACTCAGTAGTGGCCACAGGACTGGAGGAGTCAGTTTTAATTCCAATCCCAAAGAATGGCAAGGCCAAGGAATGTTCAAACTATTGTACAATCGTGCTCATTTCACATGCTAAAAGATAGTTTTCAAAATCCAGTTCTGTCTCTGTATATATATCCATTAGAGTTCCCACATGGAATTTTCTCCTTCAGAGATGGTTCCAGTAGATGCTCATGTGATTCCACTTGTATACATGTATTTTTAAAACTTGATGAGACAATGCTTGATGTATAGTGCACATTGACTTGGAAGCATGCAGCACCCTCAAGAAGTTTTATGCATAGTTTCTCCTTGGTGGTAAGTACACAGCAGAAATCTGTTCTCACTTAAGTCTTGAGTCTCAATCTTAAGTCTCATTTCCTCCATCTTGTTTTCCTGGAGCAAAGTTCTCATATTCTTTGACCTCAACCAACACTAATTTTGTATAAATCCTTTCTCCTGTTTTTTCATGCCACAGTGTGTGATTGTATTTCATCTCCCTAACTATCCCATGTTTCTAAAATGAAGAGGTTGTGTTCCACGTTTTGTATCTTCACAGTGTCCAGCATGAATCTGAACAAATACCTAGTCCGTTTGCAAACCAGACTTACTGATTATGTTAGTTGTTGATAATTGCTTCTCTTTGGGAAGAAAGAGGGAGAAAGTAAGTAGAAAATTAAGAGGGCTTTATGCTTCCTATACTGTCTCATACTTTCAATCTACTAATTAGCAAATCTACAGTGATCTTCTTTTACATGTCCAACTCTGCACTACTCAGGAAATATAAGAAATACCAAGAATGCTATCTTTTATAAAGACCTTTAAACACTTCTGCAATAGAAATGTAAAATTTTGTTATATAGAGTCTTAGCTTTATGTCCCTTTTTTCATGTGGTTCTATTTATATTCATCATAGCAGAGCTTAACAGCCCTGTCTTATCCTTCCCCTCTTTTTTCTTTTTTTGAAACCAATAAACTTGCTTAGAAAATGCATATGATTTTGGTAGACCACATAGGTTTGCTACTATATGCCTCCTTCTGAATTGAATTGAGACCTTTTCAGGTCTACTCCTGACAACAAAGGAGAAGAGGGCAACAGAGGATGAGATGGCTGGATGGCATCACTGATTCAATGGACATGAACTTTAGCAAACTCTGGGAGATGGTGAGGGACAGTGAAGCCTGGTGTGCTTCAGTCCATGGGATCAGGAAGAGTCAGACAAGACTTGGAGACTGAACAATAACAGGTCTATTCTACAGGGCATATCTGATCCAGAGAAACAGAATACACTCTACCTATAGCTCTGAGATATCAAAAAGGAAAAAAAAAAAATTACTCCTTTTCTTTTATTCACCAGTAAAGAAGTCACTGCTCCCATGGGAAGGAGGAAATAGGGGTGAGTGTAGGTAAAATCAGAGTTCTTTTTTAGGGAATTCTACCTTTCTATATGGAAGCAAGAGCACTGATAAATAAATGCTCACCCCTAACACCTACCTCACTGGGTTCTTTTTAAAATTTTATTTCTTGTGATACTTTTTTATTAAGAAATAACTGACATACAACTTTATATTAGTTTCAGTTATACAACATAATGACTCAACATTTGTATATATTGCAAAATGATCACAATGTCTAGTTAACATTCATCACCATATATTATTACAAAGTACTTTTCTTGTGATGAAAATTTTCAAGATCTACCCACTAAGCAGCTTAAAAATATGAAAACCAGTATTATTAACTGTAGTTGTCATACTGTCATGTATTTATTTACGAATGGAACTTTATATATTTTTACTCCCTTCACCAACTGCATTCCCCACCCCTGCCTCTGCCAACCAGCAATCTGTGCTCTGTAAATATGAAATTCTTGCTTTATTTTCTTTTTAGATTTCACATAAAAGTGATATCATAAGGGATTTGCATTTCTCTGTCTGACTTATTTCATTTAGCATAATGCCCTCAAAGTTACAAATGGCAAGATTTCATTCTTTTTTTGTTGTCAAGTGATATTAAATAGTTTATATATTCTTTATACGTTTCCATTTATGGAAACTTAAGTTGTTTACATATTTTCACTATGGTAAATAATGCTGCAATGAATATAAGGTGCATATATTTTCTAATTAGTACTTTTGTTTTCTTCAGATAGATATAATTAAAAAATATAGCTACAAGAAGTATAGATTCAAGTAGAGTATTGAGGAAATACAGTTCTGTTGGACTTCAGAAAAATATTCAAGAAAGTTGTGAGAATAGAGTTTGCAATACTTTTAGTTACATAAATCTCTACATTGGATTCTATACCAGCCCAGTTTTTAAAGTATTGTTTTCTTGAAGTATTTTATAAAAGCCTTTAACAATGTAAAATTCTGATCAAGTCTTGTTTTGTTTTGTTTTCCTTGAAAGAATAACTATTACTTTACTAATAACAATTATAATTCAAACCACACAGTGTTCAATTTGGCTTTAAATTCAGAAAGTATCAAGTTTGTTTCTAAAACTAGCAACTTTTTTCAGCTCTCTGTAGATAGCACTAGTAACATCTGCTAGCATTAATTTCATAACCCAGAAAATATAATTTTGTTCTTTTTCAATTAAGCCAAATTAATTTGCTTAATTTGCAATCACCTCCCTCAACTCTAAGACAAGTGGGAAAACAAGTTGAGTGACAAGGTATAGGGTGGGGACCAAATCCCCTAAGGACTCAGAATGTTTTCTCTAAGACAGATCATGCAGCTTGGCATAAGAACATTTCTACCCAACATGGGTAGTATCAAGGGTGAGAAAACTTATTTCATTAAAGATCTGCCTACATTAATATTACAATAGGATCTTTGTATATGTTGAATAAGTTAATTTGGAAGCAAAGACTGAGGCTTGCTTAGTAGGAACCCAGATGATACAGAGAGCATGTTATTTAAGGGTTTCTTCTGTAAGCAGATACTGTCCTTTTAGTATAAATTATATGACTTTGTACAGGCCAATATTCAACTGGTAACAAGATTATGGGATGAGTAATAGATTACTTTCATGATATTTTACTTATTAATTGAAGGAAAGGCATTTTGTAGTATGTTCAGAATCTTCTCTTACATGAATAAACTGGCTGGAGTAGGACAGTGGATTTAAGAAGATTCCAAAGTAGATAATGGGAGTCAGAATATGTAAGTAAGTGTCAAAAGACTAAAGCAATAGGAATTAGTGGTCAACATCAGAGAGGTCTGGGAGCCTGGGAGCAGTTCATAAAGACTAGCTACTTGTGTAACTATCTTTGGTCAATCTGCACTGGGATATTATATAAGGCCTTGGCATCTTAGTCATTATGTACTGTACTTTCCATTATGTCATGAGTAAACCCTCAAATATGAAGAACTAGAGTATTGACATGGATGGGGGAATGAAAAAGAGGCCCAATTCTGAGGTATAAAGCATATAAGAAAGTAGAAAATAAGATCAGACCACGGTTAACAGCAAGCTTGTCTTGATGCTATTTCATGAGATTCCAGCTACTAAATTGGTCTTAGAAAATCAGAGATTTAACTGGAACCTCCCGGTAGACTACTGCTTAATAGAAGGACCAAAGAACTAAGAAACGTTTTATTTTATTAAATTTTGTCCCATAGAAACACATCTTTTATTTTCCTTTTGACTTTGAAGCCTTTGTGCCAAATACAAAAATAAACCTATCTCTTTTGCTTAGTGACTCATTTAGGAAGAAATGCTTTTATCAGAAAATTAGTGGCTTTGACCTTTATATATATTTACCTTTAGACAGAGCTTCCCATCCTTCCCCTAGGCTCAACCTAGCAAATCTTGAGTATTCTCTGACCTTTATTAGAAAATTAGTCATGTCTGTTAGGGAAAAACCATTGGCTTCAGGGATAATGAAATCCCAGTTTCCCCCTTTCCCGCTTTCTCGCTCTAGGCATATCTTAAGAAAGAACCATACTGTATTCCCCTTTTCTTTCCAGGCTTGCTTCTCATTAACTTTTTTTCCCCCTCCATACACTGCCTACCTGGGGAGTGCATAAAGTAGGTTTCTTCATGTGTACACAAACCTTATTTAAATCACCAAGGGCCCTAACAGAACTTAAGGCCTCCTTCTCAGTCCCTGTTTGCATTTTAAGCAGCTTTAGCAGTTGTGATGAGGAGTTCTCCATCAGAACTACAGGATTCTATATGTGCTTGTGTAGCTTATGCTTTACATTTATTATCTTTGGCATGTTGAATGATAAGCCTGGCCATCCTAATTTTAATAGGCTGCTCTTTTCATTATGGTAAGAGTCAGCAGAGCTAAACCTGCTTTCCAATTTTACTTTTCTCTAAACCTGTAAAGAGTATGTTTGCTTGGCAATGAGAAATTTTCTGCTTTCCAGTATATAGTTTATTTTAGAAAATCTGGGCACTGGGCACAGATGACTATGCTTCTCTATCGTACTTCTGCTCATTCAGTTCAGTTCAGTTCATTCACTCAGTTGTGTCCGACTCTTTGCAACCCCATGAATCGCAGCATGCCAGGCCTCCCTGTCCATCACCAACATCCAGAGTTTACCCAGACTCACGTTCATCGAGTCAGTGATGCTATCCAGCCATCTCATCCTCTGTCATCCATATCTCCTCCTGCCCCCAATTCCTCCCAGCATCAGAGTCTTTTCCAACGAGTCAACTCTTCACATGAGGTGGCCAAAGTACTGGAGTTTCAGCTTTAGCATCATTCCTTCCAAAGAAATCCCAGGGCTGATCTCCTTCAGAACGGACAGGTTGGATCTCCTTGCAGTCCAAGGGACTCTCAAGAGTCTTCTCCAACACCACAGTTCAAAAGCATCAATTCTTTGGCCCTCAGCCTTCTTCACAGTCCAACTCTCACATCCATACATGACTACTGGAAAAACCATAGCCTTGACTAGATGGACCTTAGTCGGCAAAGTAATGCCTCTGCTATTCAATATGCTATCTAGGTTGGTCATAACTTTTCTTCCGAGGATTAAGTGTCTTTTAATTTCATGGCTGCAGTCACCATCTGAAGTGATTTTGGAGCCCCCCAAAATAAAGTTTGACACTGTTTCCACTGTTTCCCTATCTATTTCCCATGAAGTGATGGGACCGGATGCCATGATCTTCATTTTCTGATTGTTGAGCTTTAAGCCAACTTTTTCATTCTCCTCTTTTACTTTCATCAAGAGGCTTTTTAGCTCCTCTTCACTTTTTGCCATAAGGGTGGTGTCATCTGCATATCTGAGGTTATTGATATTTCTCCCAGCAATCTTGATTCCAACTTGTGCTTCTTTCAGCCCAACATTTCTCATGATGTATTCCGCATATAAATTAATTTGCAGAAAATAGGTAAAACCACAAGGCCATTCAGGTATGACCTAAATCAAATCCCTCATGTTTATACAGCTAAAGTGACAAATAGACTCCAGGTATTAGATCTAGCAGATACAGTGCCTGAAAAAACTATGGACAGAGGTTCATAACATTTTACAGGAGGTGATGACCAAAATCATCCAAAAGAAAAGAATATTTCAAGAGGGCAAAATGGTTGTCAGAGGAGGCCTTACAAATAGCTGAGGAAAAAAAGAGAAGAGAAAGGCAAATGAGAAAGGGAAATATATACCTAAGTAAATATAGAATTCCAGAGAACAGTATGGAGAGATAAGAATGCCTTCTTAAGTGAACAATGTAAAGAAGTAAAAGAAAATATTAAAATAAGAAAGAATAGAAATTTCTTGAAGAAAATTAGAGCTACCAAGGGAATATTTCATGCAAGTATGAACACAATAAAGAACAGAAATGGCAAGGACCTAACAAAAATGGAAGAGATTAAGAAGATGTGGCAAAAGCACACAGAAGAGCTATACAAAATGATCTTTAATGATCTGGACACCCACAATGATGTGTTAACTCACCTAGAGGCAGACATCCCAGAGTGGGAAGTCAAGTAGGCCTTTGGGAGCATTACTACACACAAAGCTATTGGAGGTGATGGAATTCCAGTTGAGATATTTAAAATTCTAACAGATAATGCTCTTAAAGTGTTCCACTCAATATGTCAGCAAATTTGGGAAACTCAGTAATGGCAAAGGAATGGAAAAGATCAGTTTTCATTCCAATCCCCAAAAAAGGCTATGCCAAAGAATATTCAAACTACCATACAACTGCTCTCTTTTAACATGCAAGCAAGGTAATCCTCAAAATCCTTCAAGCTAGGCTTCAACAGTACCTGAACCAAGAATTTCCAGATGATCAGGCTGGATTTAGAAAAGGCAGGGGAATCAGAGATCAACTTGCCAACATCCATTGGATCATAGGAAAAGAAAGAAAGTTCCAGAAAAACGTACACTTCTGCTTCATCGACTGCTAAAGTCTTTGACTGTGTGGATCACATCAAAGTGTGGAAAATTCTTAGAGATTGGAGTACCAGACCACCTTACTTGCCAGCTGAGAAACCTGCATGCAGGTCAAGAAACAACAATTAGAACTGGACATGGAACAATGGACTGGTTTAAAATTGGGAAATGAAAATCTCAAATTGTTTATTGTCACCCTGCTTATTTAGCATCTATGCAAAATTTATCATGTGAAATGTCAGGCTAAATGAATCACAAGCTGGAATTAAGATTGTTGAGAGAAATATCAACATCCTCAGATATTCAGACAATGTCACTCTAGTGGCAGGAAACAAAGAGTAACTAAAAAGCCACTTGATGAATATGAAAGTGGAGAATAAAAAAGCTAGCTTAAAATTCAACGTTCAAAAAACTATGATAATGACACCCACTCCCATCACTTCAGGACATATAGTAGGGGAAATAGTGGAAACTGACATATTTTCTTTTCTTTGGCTCCAAAATCACTGTGGATGGTGACTGCAGCCAAGAAATTAAGAGACACTTGTTCCTTGGAAGAAAAACTATGATGAAACAAGATAGTGTGTTAAAAAGCAGAGACATCACTTTGACAACAAACGTCCGTAGAGTCAAAGCTATGATTTTCCCAGTAGTTGTAGACCACTGTGAGAACTGGACCATAAAGATGGCTAAACAACAAAAAATCGATGCTTTCTAACTGTTGCTGTAAAAGATGATTGAGAGTCCCTCGTACAGCAAGGAGATCAAACCAGTCAATCCTAAAGGAAACCAATCACATATATTCACCAGAAGGACTACTGCTGATGCTGAAGCTCCAGCACTAGGCCACCTGATATGTAGAGCTGACTCACTGAAAACCACTCTGATGCTGGGAAATATTAAGAGAAGGAGGCGACAGAAGATGAGATGGTTGGTTGGCATCACCAACTCAATGGACATGAGTTTAAGTAAACTCCAGAAGATAGTGAAGGACAGAGGAGCCGTGTGTGCTGCAGTCCATGGGCTTGCAAAGAGTCTGACACGGCTTAGCATTTGAATAACAATAAGAAGCATATTTTTCCTTTTAACTCCTTAAGAAGGAAACTTTTCTGGTCAAGTATACAACAGAACTACATGAACCTATTATTTAACTTAAAAATCATCAGTGTTTTACCATTATTGTTTGATCCATTCCTTAACTTTTTCAAAGTTGGAGTACATTTTTAAACTTTGGCATAATTTCTTAAAAATAATTATTACTGGAGTATGATTGGTTTACAATTTTGTATTAGTTTCTGATGTGTAACAAAGTGAATCAGTCATATATATATCCACTCATTTTCAGATTCTTTCCCATATATGTCACTAGATATTACTGAGTAGAGTTCTCTGTGTTTCTTACTATTAATAGTTATCTATTTTATTTATTTTTTGTTTTCATTTTATTTATTTATTTATTTTTAATTTACAATATTGTATTGGTTTTGCCATACACTGACATGAATCCATCATGGGTGTACATGTGTTCCCCATCCTGAACTTCCCGCCCCATTCCATCCCTCCGAGTAATCCCAGTGCAACAGTCCTGAGCGCCCTGTATCATGCATCGAACATGGACTGGTGATTCGTTTCATATGTGGTAACTTACATGTTTCAATGCTATTTTCCCATAAAATCCTAGCCTCGCCCTCTCCCACAGAGTCCAAAAGACACCTATACATCTGAATCTCTTTTGCTGTCTTGCATACAGGGTCATCGTTACCATCTTTCTAAAAACAGTGTCAGACTTTACTTTTGGGAGTTCCGAAATCACTGCAAATGGTGATTGCAGCCATGAAATTAAAAGACGCTTACTCCTTGGAAGAAAAGTTATGACCAACCTAGATAGCTTATTCAAAAGCAGAGACATTACTTTGCCGACTAAGTTCTGTCTAGTCAAGGCTATGGTTTTTCCAGTGGTCATGTATGGATGTGAGATTTGGACTGTGAAAAAAGCTGAGCGCCGAAGAATTGATGCTTTTGAACTGTGATGTTGGAGAAGACTCTTGAGAGTCCCTTGGACTGCAAGGAGATCCAACCAGTCCATTCTGAAGGAGATCAGTCCTGGGTGTTGTTTGGAAGGAATGATGTTAAAGCTGAAGCTCCAGTACTTTGGCCACCTCATGTGAAGATTTGTCTCATTGGAAAAGACTCTGATGTTGGGAGGGATTAGGGGCAGGAGGAGAAGGGGATGACCGAGAATGAGATGGCTGGATGGCATCACTGACTTGATGGACATGAGTCTGAGTGAACTCTGGGAGTTGGTGATGGACAGGGAGTCCTGGCATGCTGCGGTTCATGGGGTCACAAAGAGTTGGACACGACTGAGTGACTGAACCGAACTGAACTGAACTGATACTGTATTGGTGTTTGTCTTTCTGGCTTACTTCACTCTGTATAATCGGCTGCACTTTCATCCACCTCATTAGAACTGACTCAAATGTATTCTTTTTAAAGGCTGAATAATACTCCATTGTGTATATATACAACAGCTTTCTTATCCATTCATCTGCTGATGGACATCTAGGTTGCTTCCTTATCTTGGCTATTGTAAACAGTGCAGCAATGAACATTGGGGTAAACGTGTCTCTTTCAATTCTGGTTTCTTCAGTGTTTATGTCCAGCAGTAGAATTGCTGGGTCATGTGGCAGTTCTATTTGCAGTTTTTTAAGGAATCTCCACACTGTTCTCCATAGTGACTATACTAGTTTGCATTATACTAACAGTGTAAGAGGGTTCCCTTTTCTCTGCACCCTCTCCAGCATTTATTGCTTATAGACTTTTGAATAGCAGCCATTCTATTGGTGTGAAATGGTACCTCATTTTGGTTTCGATTTGCATTTCTGTGATAATGAGTGATGTTGAGCATCTTTTCATATGTTTGTTAGCCATCTGTATATCTTCTTTGGAGAAATGTCTGTTTAGTTCTTTGGCCCATTTTTTGATTGGGTCATTTATCTTTCTGGAATTGAGCTGCAGGAGTTGCTCATATATTTTTGAGATTAAATCTTTGGTAGTTGCTTCCTTTGCTATTATTTTATCCCATTCTGAGGACTAACTTTTCACCTTGCTTATAGCTTCCTTTGTTGTTGAAAAATTTTTAGTTTAATTAGGTCCCATGTGTTTATTTTGATTTAATTTCAAATATTCTGAGAGGTGGGTCATAGAGGATCCTGCAGTGGTTTATGTTGGAGAGCGTTTTGCCTCTGTTTTCCTCTAATAGTTTTATAGTTTCTGTCCTTAAGTTTAGATTGTAATCCATTTTGAGTTTGTTTTTGTGTATGGTGTTAGAAAGTAATCTACTTTCATTCATTTACAAGTGGCTGACCAGTTTTCCCAGCACCACTTGTTAAAGAGATTGTCTTTTCTCCATTGTATATTCTTGCCTCCTTTGTCAAAGATAAGGTGTCCATAGGTGTGTGGATTTATCTCTGGGCTTTCTATTTTGTTCCATTGATCTATATTTTTGTCTTTGTGCCAGTACCATCCTCTCTTGATGACTGTGGCTTTGTAGTACAGCCTGAAGTCAAGCAGGTTGATTCGTCCAGTTCCATTCTTCTTTCTCAAGATTGCTTTGGCTATTTGAGGTTTTCTGTATTTCCATAAAAATTATGAAATTATTTGTTCTAGCTGTGTGAAAAATACTGTTGGTAGCTTGACAGGGATTACATTGAATCTACAGATTTCTTTGGGTACTATACTCATTTTCACTATATTGATTCTTCTGACCCATGAACCTGGTATATTTCTCCATCTATTAGTGTCCTCTTTGATTTCTTTCACCAGTGTTTTATAGTTTTCTATATATAGATCTTTTGTTTCTTTAGGTAGATATATTCCTAAGTATTTTATTCTTTTCATTGCAATGGTGAATAGAATTGTTTCCTTAATTTCTCTTTCTGTTTTCTCATTATTAGTGTATAGAAATGCAAGGGATTTCTGTGTGTTGATTTTATATCCTGCTAATTTACTATATTTATTGATTAGATCTCATAATTTTCTGGTGGAGTCTTTAGGGTTTTCTATATAGAGGGTCAAGTCATCTGCCAACACTGATAGTTTTCCTTCTTCTTTTCCAATTTGGACTGCTTTTATTTCTTTTTCTGCTTTGGTTGCTGTGGCCAAAACTTCCAAAACTATGTTGAATAGTAATCGTGAAAGTGGACACCTTTGTCTTGTTCCTGACTTTAGGGGAAATGCTTTCAATTATTCACCATTGAGGATAATGTTTGCTGTGGGTTTGTCATATATAGCTTTTATTACGTTGAGGTATGTTCTTTCTATGTTTGCTTTCTGGAGAGTTTTTATCATAAATGGATGTTGATTTTTGTCAAAGGCTTTCTCTGCATCTATTGTGAGAATCATATGGCTTTTATTTTTCAATTTGTTAATGTGGTGGATTACATTGTTTGATTTGCGGATATTGAAGAATCCTTACATCCCTGGGATAAAGCCCACTTGGTCATGGTGTATGATCTTTTTAATGTGTTGTTGGATTCTGTTTGCTAGAATTTTGTTAAGGGTTTTTGCATCTATGTTCGTCAGTTACATTGACCTGTAGTTTTCTTTTTTTGTGGCATCTTTGTCAGGTTTTGGTATTAGGGTGATGGTGGCCTCATAGAATGAGTTTGGAAGTTTACTTTCCTCTGCAATGTTCTGGAAGAGTTTGAGTAGGATAGGTGTTAGCTCTTCTCTAAATTTTTGGTGGAATTCAGCTGTGAAGCCGTCTAGGCCTGGGCTTCTGTTTGCAGGAAGATTTCTGATTACACTTTAAATCCCGTGCTTGTGATGGGTCTGTAAAGATTTTCTATTTCTTCCTGGTTCAGTTTTGGAAAGTTGTACTTTTCTAAGAATTTGTCCATTTCTTCCACATTGTCCATTTTATTGGCATATAATTGCTGATAGTAGTCTCTTATGATCCTTTGTATTTCTGTGTTGTCTGTTGTGATTTCTCCATTTTCATTTCTAATTTTATTGATTTGATTTTTCTCCCTTTGTTTCTTGATGAGTCTGGCTAATGGTTTGTCAATTTTATTTATCCTTTCAAAGAACCAGCGTTTGCCTTTCTTGATTTTTGCTGTGGTCTCTTTTGTTCCTTTGCATTTATTTCTGCCCTAATTTTTAAGATTTCTTTCCTTCTACTAACCCTGGGGTTCTTTATTTCTTCCTTTTCTAGTTTCTTTAGGTGTAGAGTTAGGTTATTTATTTGACTTTTTTCTTGTTTCTTGAGGTATGCCTGTATTGCTATGAACTTCCCCTTAGCACCGCTTTTACAGTGTCCCACAGGTTTTGGGTTGTTGTGTTTTTATTTTAATTTGTTTCTATGCATATTTTGATTTATTTTTTGATTTCTTCTGCGATTTGTTGGTTATTCAGCATCGTGTTGTTCAGCCTCCATATGTTGGAATTTTTAATAATTTTTCTCCTGTAATTGAGATTTAATTTTACTGCATTGTGGTCAGAAAATATGCTTGGAATGATTTCTTTCTTTCTTTCTTTCTTTCTTTCTTTCTTTCTTTCTTTCTTTCTTTCTTTCTTTCTTTCTTTCTTTCTTTCTTTCTTTTTTTTTTTTTTAAATTTACCAAAGCTAGATTTATGGCCCAGGATATGATCTATCCTGGACCATGTTCCGCGTGTGCTTGAGAAAAAGGTGAAATTCATTATTTTGGGGTAAAATGTCTTATAGATATCAATTAGGTCTAACTGGTCTATTGTATCGTGTAAAATTTGTGTTTCCCTGTCAATTTTCTGTTTAGTTGATCTATCCATGGGTGTGAGTGGGATATTAAATTCTCCCACTATTACTGTGTTATTGTTAATTTCCCCTTTCATACTTGTTAGCATTTGTCTTACATATTGTTTTGCTCCTATGTTGGGTGCATATATATTTATAATTGTTATATCTTCTTCTTGGATTGATCCTTTGATCATTATGTAGTGGCCTTCTCTGTCACTTTTCAAAGCTTTTGTTTTAAAGACTATATTATCTGATATGAGGATTGCTACTCCTGCTTTCTTTTGGTCTCTATTTGCATGGAAAATCTTTTTCAAGCCCTTCAATTTCAGTCTGTTTGTGTCCCCTGTTTTGAGGTGTGTCTTTTGTAGACAACATATATCGGGGTCTTGTTTTTTTATACATTCAGCCAGTCTTTGTCTTTTGGTTGGGGCATTCAACCTATTTACGTTTAAGGTAATTATTGATAAGTATGACCCTGTTTCCATTTACTTTATTGTTTTGGGTTCGAGTTTATACACCCTTTTTGTGTTTCCTGTGTAGAGAGTATCCTTTAGCATTTGTTGGAGAGCTGGTTTGGTGGTGCTGAATTCTCTCAACTTTTGCTTGTCTGTAAAGCTTTTGATTTCTCTTTCATATTTGAATGAGATCCTTGCTGGTTACGGTAATCTCGGCTGTAGGTCATTTTCTTTCATCACTTTAACTAGGTCTTACCATGTCCTACTGGCTTGAAGAGTTTCTATTGAAAGGTCAGCTGTTATCCTTATGGGAATCTGCTTGTGTGTTATTTGTTGTTTTTTCCTTTGCTGTTTTTAATATTTGTTCTTTGTGTTTGATCTTTGTTAATTTGATTATTATGTGTCTTGGAGTGTTTCGCCTTGGGTTTATCCTGTTTGGGACTCTCTGGGTTTCTTGGACTTGGGCGATTATTTCCTTCCTCATGTTAGGGAAGTTTTCAACTATTATCTCCTCAAGGATTTTCTCATGGTCTTTCTTTTTGTCTTCTTCTTCTGGGACTGCTATGATTCGAATGTTGGGGCTTTTAACACTGTCCTGGAGGTTTCTGAGATTGTCCTCATTTCTTTTAATCCGTTTTTCTTTTTTCCTCTCTGACTCATTTATTTCTACCATTCTATCTTCTAATTCACTAATCCTATCTTCTGCCTCTGTTATTCTACTATTTGTTGCCTCCAGAGTGTTTTTTATCTCATTTATTGTATTATTCTTTATATATTGACTCTTTTTTATTTCTTATAGGTCCTTGTTAAACGTTTCTTATATCTTCTCAATCCTTGTCTCCAGGCTATTTATCTGTGATTCCATTTTGATTTCAAGATTTTGGATCATTTTCACCCTATCATTATTTGGAATTCTTTATCAGGTAAATTCCCAATCTCTTTCTCTTTTGTTTGGTTTGATGGGCATTTCTCCTGTTCCTTTACCTGCTGGGTATTCCTCTGTCTCTTCATCTTGGTTATATTGCTGCATTTGGGGTGTCCTTTTTGTATTCTGGCATTTTGTGGAGTTCTCTTTATTGTGGAGTTTCCACATTGTGGTTGGGGTTGTGCAGGTGGCCCCTCTTGGTTAAGGAAGCTTGTGTCCATGTTCTGGTGGGTGAAGCTGAATTTCTTCTCTCTGGAGTGCAATGAAGTGTCCAGTAATGAGTTATGAGATGTCAATGGTTTTGGAGAAACTTTGGGCAGCCTGTATATTGGAGCTCAGGACTGTGTTCCTGTGTTGCTGGAGAATTTGCGTGGTATGTCTTGCTCTGGAACTTCTTGGTCCTTGGGTGGTGCTTGGTTTCAGTGTAGGTATGGAGGCGCTTGATTAGCTCCTGTTGATTAATATTCCCTGGAGTCAGGAGTTCTCTGGTGTCCTCAGGGTTTGGACTTAACCCTCCTGCTTCTGGTTTTCAGTCTTATTTTTACAGTAGTCTCAAGACTTCTTCTATACAGCACCATTAATAAAACATCTAGGTTAAAGATGATAAGTTTTTCCACAGTGAGGGACACTCAGAGAGGTTCACAGAGTTACATGGAGAAGAGAGGAGGTAGGAGGGAGTTAGAGGTGACCTGAATGAGATGAGGTGGAATCAATAGAGCAGAGAGCAAGCTAGCCAGTAATCACTTCCTTATTTGCACTCCTCAACTGGACCACTCAGAGATGTTCATGGAGTTATACAGAGAAGAGAAGAGGGAGGAGGGAGACAGAGGTGGCCAGGAGGATAAAAAAGGGGGGGGGGATGAAAAGGAGAGAGGCAGATTCAGCCAGTAATAAGTTCCCTAAGTGTTCTCCACAGCCTGGAAAACACAAAGAGATTCACAGAGTTGGGTAGAGAAGAAAACTGTGAAGGGGGAGTTAGAGGCAACCTGATGGAGAGAAAGGACAGTGAAAAGAGTGAGAGTAATCAGGCCATTAATCTCGCTCCCAAGAAAAAATGATTACTGAAGATTGGGTCCATAAAAATACAAAGTTGATAACAAATACCAAAAGTCAAAAGTTAAAAATCTAGAGTAGAGGTTAGATTCTCAAAAAATACAATATAAAAAAAGTCACAAAAATTATTAAATATATATATAATATATATATTATATATATATTTTAAAGTTTGCTTTAAAATAGTGTCTTTATTGGCAAGGTAATAGTAGATTATAAAAATGAAAATTAAAGGAGTTATAGGGGACTTAAAAATTAACTAAAAAATGGTAACAGTAAAAATATATTTAGTACTTTCTCTGAAGCTGTTGCAGACAGTGTATGGTCAGTTCATTTTGAGATAGTTCCTTGGTTCAGCTTGTACTTCTCAAGGTCTATAGGCCCCTTCCTATGTAGTCCATGCTAACTTCAGTGTTTTGATCTATTGCACCTGTCACTTCCAAAGCGGTTCCCTCAGTTTATTTTAGCTTCTTCTGTTTGCTTGTCTCTTCAGTGTCTAATTTCAGCCCTCACACGAGGGGGCTAACGTGGTCACTTTTTTAGGCTCACTTGTTCAGTCGTGCTGTGGGGAGGGAGGAACACTGCAAACAAATAACACTGGCATGTGATTACAGTGATTTGCCCACACTGGGTTTGCCCCTGTTCACGACGTGTGTGCTTTCCCAGTCTACACTGCTCAGGCTCTAGGTTGCTCTGCCGGGAACTGTCTGATGCTGGCCCTGGGTTGTATGCATTCCCCAGGTCTAGGTCCCTCAGGTGCAGGTTCTTGGGTGCTCCAGAAAGGTGCAGACTTGGTTGGGCCTGAGTTTTGTGCCTGACCCAGGTCCGAGCAGCTCAGGTGACCAGGTGCTTGGTGAGCACAGTCGTCCCCAGTTGAAGACTGCAACTTATTGCCTTCTCTGTCCCAGCCACTCAGTTTTCTGGGTGTACAACAGGCGCGCCTTCTCAGGTGTGCCGTATGTCTCTTCTGGGGAGCTGATCTCTGGCTGCGACCCTCCTAGTGGATGTCGACCATCCAGAATCCCAAGAAAACTTTGTTAGCAACAAAGTCTGCTTGCAGTTTGGTATAGGATGCCTCTCTGGGGCCGCAATTGCTCCCTTCAGGCTCTGGCTGCCCTTGCCTGCCTGTCTGCAGCGGGGGATGGGCCGGTCATCAGCCAGCTAGCTCTGCTCAGTCCTTTGTTCTGTAAGCCGGGCTGGCAGTGTTTTATGTTAGGGCTTTTCGTGGGATAGGTATTGCACAGTCTGGGTTTCTATCTCAAGCTAGTTCCCTCAGATTGCCTTCAGGGCATTCAGGCTGGTCCTTACCCTAAGCAATGCAGCCGGTGCCTCGCTTCCAGCCCCTGCTTGCTAGTGGGGGATATGAGCCTTTGGGCTGCTGCTCCACTGGGAGTTGCTGTTAGGCATGTAATCTGTGGGTTTTGGTTATCTGTTTATTTTTCCTCCCCGTTATGTTGCCCTCTGAGATTCCAACGCTCACCTTGGACCTGTCAGAGAGAGTGTTTCCTGGTGTTTGGAAACTTCTCTCTTTTTTTAAGACTCCCTTCCTGGGACAGATCTCCATCCCTACCTGTTTTGCCTCTCTTTTTATCTTTTATATTTTGTCCTACCTCCTTTCAAAGACAATGGGCTGCCATTCTCAGTGCCTGATGTTCTCTGCCAGCATTCAGAAGTTGTTTTGTGGAATTTACTTGGTGCTGAAATGTTCTTTTGATGAATTTGTGGGGGAGAAAATGGTCTCCACATCCTATTCCTCTGCCATCTTAGGACCACCCTAATAGTTATCTATTTAATATACAGTAGTATGTATAAGTCTGGAGAAGGCAATGGCACCCCACTCCAGTACCCTTGCCTGGAAAATCCCATGGATGGAGGAGCCTGGTAGGCTGCAGTCCACAGAGTCGCTAAGAGTCAGACACAACTAAGCAACTTCACTTTCACTTTTCACTTTCATGCATTGGAGAAGGAAATGGAAACCCAGGGACGGGGGAGCCTGGTGGGCTCCCATCTATGGGGTCACACAGAGTCAGACATGACTGAAGCGACTTAGCAGCAGCAGCAGTATGTATAAGTAAACCTCAAAGTCCCAATTTATCCCTTCTCATTTATTTACTTGATAGCCATGAATGTGTGCTCTACATATGACTCTATTTCTGTTTTGTAGATAAGTTCATTTGTAACATATTTTTAGATTTCACATATAAGTGGAATTCCAAAGAATAGCAGGAGGAGACAAGAAAGCCTTCTTCAGTGATCAATGCAAAGAAATAGAGGAAAAGAACAGAATGGGAAAGACTAGAGATCTCTTCAAGAAAATTAGAGATATCAAGGGAACATTTCATGCAAAGATGGGCTCGATAAAGGACAGAAATGGTATGGACCTAACAGAAGCAGAAGATATTAAGAAGAGGTGGCAAGAATACATGGAAGAACTGTACAAAAAAGATCTTCATGACCCAGATAATCATGATGATGTGATCACTAATCTAGAGCCAGACATCCTGGAATGTGAAGTCAAGTGGGCCTTAGAAAGCATTACTACCAACAAAGCTAGTGGAGGTGATGGAATTTCATTGGAGCTGTTTCAAATCCTGAAAGATGATGCTGTGAAAGTGCTGCACTCAATATGCCAGCAAATTTGGAAAACTCAGCAATGGCCACAGCACTGGAAAAGGCCAGTTTTCATTCCAATCACAAAGAAAGGCAATGCCAAAGAATGCTCAAACTACCACACAATTGCACTCATCTCACATGCTAGTAAAGTAATGCTCAAAATTCTCCAAGCCAGTTTTCAGCAATACGTGAACCGTGAGCTTCCTGATGTTCAGGCTGGTTTTAGAAAAGGCAGAGGAACCAGAGATCAAATTGCCAACATCTGCTGGATCATGGAAAAAAGAAAGAGAGTTCTAGAAAAACATCTATTTCTGCTTTATTAACTATGCCAAAGCCTTTGATTTTGTGGATCACAATAAACTGTGGAAAATTCTGAAAGAGATGGGAATACCAGACCACCTGACTTGCCTCTTGAGAAATCTGTATGCAGGTCAAGAAGCAACATTTAGAACTGGACATGGAACAACAGACTGGTTCCAAATAGGAAAAGGAGTATGTCAAGGCTGTATACTGTCACCCTGCTTATTTAACTTCTATGCAGAGTACATCATGAGAAACGCTGGACTGGAAGAAACAGAAGCTGGAATCAAGATTGCTGGGAGAAATATCAATAACCTCACATATGCATATGATACCACCCTTATGGCAGAAAGTGAAGAGGAACTAAAAATCCTCGTGATGAAAGTGAAAGAGGATAGTGAAAGAGTTGGCTTAAAGCTCAACATTCAGAAAACGAAGATCATGACATCCGGTCCCATCACTTCATGGGAAATAGATGGGAAAACAGTGGAAACAGTGTCAGATTTTATTTGGGGGGGCTCCAAAATCACTGCAGATGGTGACTGCAGCCATGAAATTAAATGACACTTACTCCTTGGAAGAAAAGTTATGACCAACCTAGATAGCATATTCAAAAGCAGAGACATTACTTTGCCGCCTAAGGTCCGTCTAGTCAAGGCTATGGTTTTTCCTGTGGTCATATATGAATGTGAGAGTTGGACTGTGAGTAAGGCAGAGTGCCATAGAATTGGTGCTTTTGAACTGTGGTGTTGGAGAAGACTCTTGAGAGTCCCTTGGACTACAAGGAGATCCAACCAGTTCATACTGAAAGAGATCCACCCTGGGATTTCTTCGGAAGGAATGATGCTGAAGCTGAAACTCCAGTACTTTGGCCACCTCATGTTAAGAATTGACTCATTGGAAAAGACTCTGATGCTGGGAGGGATTGGGGGCAGGAGGAGAAGGGGACGATGGAGGATGAGATGGCTGGATGGCATCACGGACTCGATGGACATGAATCTGAGTGAACTCCAGGAGATGGCAATGGACAGGGAGCTCTGGCGTGCTGCCATTCATGGGGTCACAAAGAGTCGGACACGACTGAGCGACTGAACTGAACTGACATATAAGTGATATCATATGATATTTGCCTTTCTATTTCTGACTACTTCACTCAGTATGACAACCTATAAGTTCATCCATGTCACTGCAAGTTGCATTGTTTCATTCCTTTTTCTGACTAATACTCCATGTACCACATCGTCTTCATCATTCATCTGTTGATGGACATTTAGGTTGCTTCCATTTCCTGGCTATAATAAATAATGCTGCAATGAACATTAGTATTCATGTATTTTTCAAATTACACTTTTCTCCAGATATACACCCAGGAGTGGGATTGCTGCATCATATGATAGCTGTAATTTTAGTTTTTATTTTATATTTTTTAAACCTCCATGCCAGAAGCCAGCGTGAGGAATTCCACCCGTGACAAGGTCATGCGGCAGAGCTCTGAGGGCAAGGCTAATCAGACCTCAGGTTTCCCCCCTGGAATTTCCTGAGCATCCACCCCCCAAAAAATAAGAATCTGCCTGCTTTTCCACTCTTCTAATATTCTCTGGGAAAAGTCAAATCAGGGCTTTAGTCTTCTGCATTTGAAAGGGATGTTTCAGTTAAAACCCCTCTGATAGCTCTCTAGCTTGCCTAACAGGTTCCCCCGGACCTCTTGCAGCTTGTGAATTGCTTACAGCCCCCCAACAGCAAGAGGCACAGAGCTTAAAGCATCTTAAGATACAGAGCCTTTTCTAAGAGCTAAAAATCATATTGGTGACGGGTTTTCACTGTTGACTCAATGATTGCGGCCGGGCCTCCATATTCTTTATCTTTTAGGCACCTGGGAGGATGTTAATGTAAACGGGATATAGAAAAAGATATATAGTAGTTTTGATGTTAGCAACACTAGACTTTTGAGCTAATTACTTTTCTTTGTTATATTTCACTGCACTCCTCTTGTGTCCTTGCTATGTAAGAATGTAACTTTATTTAGTGCTTTCTGAGAATGGCACCAGACTTTGGGAAGATCAACATAAATAAGTCTTCTGGTTGACAAACCCTTATCAGAAAAAAGGCTGTAAAATGTTAATTGGCCTTTTTGGCCAGAAGATCATGTAAATCACCTAAGACTTGTGTATACAATTAGGTATGCATAGAGAAAAGCCTGGTTTTGATAAGAGTCTGGGCTGCTAATGCTGCATAACTTTTTGTCACCCATTGATCTCCATGTTTTATCAAAAGTATAAAACGCCTTCTGAACAATAGAGGACGGGGCCAGTCGCTGGACTGGTTTCCCCCATGTCTCCTCTCTAATTTCTGGCTGGATTACCATCTGGGGCGTGGAGGCTACCATGTCTACTTACTTGTCCTGACTTTTAAGATCCACACGAGGGGGAGCCCAAGGCAGGGCACCCCCCGATATTCAAGAGGACGCCAGTGGCCTAACGTAGATGGTGCAAGCTCCTTGTCTGGAACTTTATTGGCTTCCCACGTAAACCAAGTTATTCAGCCTTCTTTCTCCACTTAATTTTCCTACTACATTATATCTCCCTAATCTAATCTTATATTTCTATATTAATAAATAAATAAGTTCTCCTCACCAACACCGTCCCTGCTTTGAATTCCCTGGATCCACCAGGGCTGGACCCCGGAACCTCCATACTATTCTGCAGGGATTCCCTGGTAGCTCAAATGGTAAAGAGTCTGCTTGCAATGTAGAAGACCTGGGTTTAATCCCTGGGTTGAGAAGATCCCCTGGAAAAGGAAATGACAACCCACTCCAGTATTCTTGCCTGGAAAATCCCATGGGTGGAGGAGCCTGGCAAGCTATAGTCCATGGGGTTGCAAGGAGTCAGATGCAACTGAGTGACTTCACATACTGTTTCCCATAGTGGCTGTAGAAATCTACATTCCCACCAACAGCATAGGAGGGTTCCCTTTTCTCCACACCCTCTCTAGCATTTATTGTTTGTAAATTTTTTGATGATGGCTATTCTGACTGGTGTGAGGTGATATCTCATTGAACTTTTGATTTACACTTCTCTAATAATTAGTGATGTTGAGCATCTTTTCATGTGGTTTTTGAGCACCTACTTGTCTTTTTTAAAAGGTTTCCTAGATAGCTCAGTGGTACAGGATCCGCCTGCCAATGCAGGAGACACAGGTGTCAGGGGTTTGACCCCTGTGTCTGTAAGACCTCTGGAGGAGGAAATGGCAAACCATTCCAGTATTTCTTGTTTGGAAAATTCCATGAACAGTGGAATCTGGCTGGCTACAGTCCAAGGGGGGCGAAATGAGTTGAACACAACTGAATACACACATACATGTCTTCTTTTGAGAAAAGTCTATTTAGATTTTCCACTTATTTTTTGAACGGATTATTGGGGAGGGGGAGTTGTCTGTCTGTTTGTTTCTGATATTGACTTCATGCTTTGCTTGTATATTTTGTCAATTCTTTCATTTACTATTATTTCCTCCCATTTTGAGAGTTATCTTTCACCTTGCTTATAGTTTCCTTCATTGTGCAAAAACTTTTAAGTTTGTTTAGGTCCCATTTACTTATTTTTTCTTTTTATTTTCATTGCTCTAGGAGGTGGATAAAAGAAAATCTTGCTGCAATTTATGTCAGAGAATGTTCTGCCCATGATTGTCTCTAGTAGTTTTACAGTATCTGGCCTTAAATTTAAGTCCTAAATCCAGTTTGAATTTATTTATTTATTTTTTTTGTATAATGTTAGTTGTTGTTGTTCAGTTGCCCAGTTGTGTCCCACTCTTTGAGACCCCATGGACTGCAGCATGCCTGGCCTCCCTGTCCCTCACCATCTCCCAGAGTTTGCCTAAGTTCACATTCATTGCATCAGTGATGTCATCCAGCCATCTCATCCTCTGACATCCTCTTCTCATTCTGCCCTTGAGCTTTCCCATCACCAGGAACTTTTCCAATGAGTCATCTGTTGGCACAAGATGAACAAAATACTGGAGCTTCAGCTTCAGCATCAGCCCTTCCAGTGAATATTCAGGGTTGATCTCCCTTCAGACTGACTGGCTTGATCTCCTTGATGTCCAAGGGACTTTCAGGAGTCTTCTCCAATGCCACAGTTCAAAGGCAACAATTCTTTGGCATTCTACCTTGTTTATGGTCCAATTATCACAACTCTATTTGACCACTAAAAAGAACACAGTCTTGACTACACAGACTTTGTCAGCACAGTAATGTCTCTGTCTCTATAATGTTGCAGACCATTCTACTTTTATTCTTTTACATGCTTTTCTAGAACCATTTATTATACAGACTGTCTTTTCTCCATTGTATATTCTTGCCTCCTTTGTTACAGACTAGGTGACCATAGGTGCATGGGTTTATCTCTGTCCTTTCCAGTCTATTCCATTGATCTATATTTCTGCTTTTGTGCTAGTACCATACTATTTTGATGACTGTTTCTTTATAGTATAGTCTGGAGTCAGAAAGCCTGATTCCTGCAGCCCCATTTTTCTTTCTCAAGAGTGCTTTGGTTATTTGATGTATTTTGTACTTTCATATAAATTGTAAAATTTTTGGTTCTCATTTTGTAAAAAAAAAAAAAAATGCAAGTGGTGTGTTGCATTGAATCTGTAGATTACTTTAGATATTATAGTCATTTTCACAATATTGATTCTTCCAATCCAATAACATGGTATATATCTCAATCTGTTTGTGTCCTCCTTGATTTCTGTCATCAGTATATTGTAGTTTTCCGAGTATAGGTACTTTCTTCCTTAGGTAGGTCTATTCCTAAGTATTTTATTCTTTTTTTGATGTGATGATAAATTGAATTGCTTCTTTAATTTATCTTTTTGATCTTTCATTATTAGTGTATAGAAGTCCAAAAGATTTCTGTGCATGAACTTTTTATCCTGCAACTTTACCAAATTCATTTTTTAATGCCATTACTTTTATCAGTAGTATCTTTAGGATCTTCATGTATAGTATCATGTCATCTGCAAAGAGTGGAGTTTTACTTCTTCTTTTCCAATTTGGATTCATTTTAATTATTTTTTCTTCCAAGACTGCCATGGGTATAATTTTTAAAAATATGTCAAATAAAAGTGATTACAGTGGACATCCTTGTTTTATTCCTGATCTTAGACAAAATCATTTTAGATTTTTAACCATTTAGAATGACATTTACTGGTAGGTTTCATCTGCGCCCACTTTCTTAAGAGTTTTTATCATAAATGGGTGTTGAATTTTTTAAAAAAGCTTTTGCTACACCTATTGAGATTTCCATACAGATTTAATTTTTCACTTTGTTCTGGTATATCACACTGATTGATTTGTTGTTACTGAAAAATCTTTGTGTCCCTGGGATAAACCCCATTTGACCAGTGTGTAAAATCTTTTTAAAATGTTTCTGAGTTTGGTTTGCTACTATCCTATTGAGGATTTTTTGTGTCTATGTTCATCAGTGATATTGGCCTGTAATTTTTGTTTTGTGGTATATTTGTTTGATTTGGAATTGGAGTGGTGATGGCTTCATATAATGAGTTCAGAAGGTTCCTTTTTAAAAGTTGGAGTACTGTTAAGTGATTCCTGACATAATGCTATTTCTCCACTAAATACTTCAGTTTATATTTTCAAAAAAGACAGATAAGGATATTATCACTAAAATTCCATCATCATAACTTAAAAATAATAATAATAATAACTTCCCTGGTGGTTCAGCCTGTAAAGTGCCTGCCTACAATGTGGGAGATCCAGGTTCAATCCTTGGGTCGGCGAGATCTCCTAGAGAAGGGAATGGCAACCCACTCCAGTATTCTTGCCGCCCCCCACCAAAAAAAGTGGGAAATTTAACAATTTATCAATAATTACAATTTACACATGACATATTCCCTGATTGTATAAATATGTGATTTTACTACTGTCAATTTGGATCAAGATCCAAATTCTATTAATTTTATTTAGAAATCATGTCTTCAATATCTTTAATTTGTTTTATTCAGACCTCTCCTCATTTCCTCACCCCATTTTAGTTCTTATGAGTGCCGCTCTTTTAAGCATATGCCTTTCAGCTTGAGAATGTAAAGGATTAATTTACCTTTTTCTGAATTCAGCATTAGTTACAAATTAGCTGGAAGAGCCACACATAAATTTATTAATTCAATAGATTCTTCTCAATTACTTATTGTGTGCCAAGCATATTGGTGGTTCTAGATATCTTAGAGTCCTTTAGAAGAAATGGAGTAGCCATCATAATAAACAAAAGAGTCAAAAATGCAGTACTTGGATGCAGTCTCAAAAATGACAGAACTATCTCTGTTCGTTTCCAAGGCAAAACATTCAATATCACAATAATCCCAGTCTATGCCCCAACCAGCAATTCTGAAGAAGGTGAAGTTGATCAGTTCTATGAAGACCTACAGGACCTTCCAGAACTAACATCCCCCCAAAATTGCCTTTTCATTATAGAGGACTGGAATGCAGATGTAGGAAGTCAAGAAATACCTTGAAAAACAGACAAATTTGTATTTGGAGTACAGAATGCAGCAGGGCAAAGGCTAACAGAATTTTGCCAAGAGAACGCACTTGTCATAGCAAACACCATCTCCCAACAACACAAGAGAAGACTCTACACATGGACATCACCAGATGGTCAACACTGAAACAAGATTGATTATATTCTTTGCAGCCAAAGATGAGGAAGCTCTATATAGCCAGCAAAATAGGATCAGGAGCTGACTGGGCTGAGATCATGATCTCCTTATTGCCAAATTCAGACTTAAATTGAAGAAAGTAAGGAAAAACACTAGACCATTCATGTAAGACCTAAATCATATCCCTTACGATTATACAGTGGAAGTAGGGAATAAAATCAAGGGGTCAGATCTGATAGACAGAGTGCCTGATGAACTATGGATGAAAGCTCGTGACACTGAACAGGAGACTGGGATCAAGACCATCTCCAAGAAAACGAAATGCAAGAAGAAACATGGCTGTCTGAGGATGCCTTACAAATAGCTAAGAAAATAAGAGAAGTGAAAGGCAAAGGAGAAAAGGAAAGATATACCCATTTGAATGCAGAGTTCCAAAGAATAGCATGGAAAGATAAGAAAGCCTTCCTCAGTGATCAATGCAAAGAAATAGAGGAAAACAATAGAATGGGAAAGACTAGAGATCTCTTCAAGAAAATTAGAGATACCAAGGGAATATTTCATGCAAAGATGGGCACAATAAAGGGACAGAAATGGTATAGACCTAACAGAAGCAGAAGATATTAAAAAGAGGTGGCATGAATACACAGAAGAACTACACAAAAAAAATCTTCATGACCCAGATAATCACATTGATGTGATCACTCACCTAAAGCCAGACATCTGGAATGCAAAGTCAAGTGTGTCTTAGGAAGCATCACTAAAATCAAAGCTAGTGGATGTGATGGAATTCCAGTTGAGCTATTTCAAATCCTAAGAGATGATTCTATGAAAGTGCTACACTCAATATGCCAGCAAATTTGGAAAGCTCAGCAGTGGCCATAGGCCTGGAAAAGGTCAGTTTTCATTCCAATCTCAAAGAAAGGCAATGCTAAAGAGTGCTCAAACTGCCACACAATTGCACTCATCTCACATGCTAGAAAAGTAATGCTAAAAATTCTCCAAGCCAGGCTTCAACAGTACACGGACCATGAATCTCCAGATGTTCAAGCTGGGTTTAGAAAAAGGAGAGGAACCAGAGATCAAATTGTGAACATCTGTTGAATCATCAAAAAAGCAAGAGAGTTTCAGAAAAACATGTTTCTGCTTTATTGACTATGCCAAAGCCTTTGACTTTGTGGATTACAACAAACTATGGAAAATTATTTAAGTCATGGGAATACCAGACCACCTCACCTGCCTCTTGAGAAAACGGTATGCAGGTCAGGAAGCATCAGTTTAAACTGGACATGGAACAACAGACTGGTTCCAAATAGGAGAAGGAGTACGTCAAGGCTGTATATTATCAGCCTGCTTATTTAACTTATATGCAGAGTACATCATGAGAAACGGTGGGCCCGATGAAGTACAAGTTGGAATCAAGTTTGCTGGGAGAAATATCAATAATTTGAGATTATGCAGATGACACCAGCCTTATGACAGAAAGTGAATAACTAAAGAGCCTCTTGATGAAAGTGAAAGAGGAGAGTGAAAAAGTTGACTTAAAGCTCAACATTCAGAAAACTAACATCATGTCATCTGGCCCCATCACTTCATGGCAAATAGATGGGGAAGCAATGGAAACAGTGACAGACATTTTTTTTTTTTTTCTGATCTCCAAAATCACTGCAATTGGTGATTAAAGCCATGAAATTAAAAGATGATTGTTCCTTGGAAGAAAAGTTATGACAAACCTAGACAGCATATTAAAAAGCAGAGACATACTTTGCCAACAAATGTCCATCTAGTCAAAGGTATGGTTTTTCCAGTAGTCATGTATGGATGTGAGAGTTGGAGTACAAAGAAAGCTGAGGGCCAAAGAATTGATGGTTTTGAACTGTGGTGTGGTGTTGGAGAAGACTTGAGAGTCTCTTGGACTGTAAGGAAATCCAATCAGTCCATCCTAAAGGAATCAGTCCTGAATATTCATTGGAAAAACTAATGCTGAAGCTGAAACCCCAGTACTTTGGCCACCTGATTCAAAGAACTGACTCAGTGGGAAAGACCCTGATGCTGGGAAATATTGAAGGCCGGAGGAGAAGGAGATGACAGAGGATGAGATGGTTGGATGGCATCACTGACTCAATGGACATGAGTTTGAGTAAACTCCAGGAACTGGTGATGAACAGGGAATCCTGGTGTGCTGCAGTCCTTTGTGTTGCAAAGAGTCAGACAAAATTGAGTGACAGAACTGAACTAAGATATTTTATGGTAAAAATGACAGATACAGTCCAGGCTCATGCTGTGGAACTTAAGAAGACAAATAGTTGCATAGTATAATGTCAATTGTGATAAGTTACATGATATAAAATAATGCATAGTAAGGGGATAGAGTGGGTATACAGTGAGGAAGCTAAGATAACATGATCATAACAGCTGTATACGTGGCCACTTTTCTCAGGAATAGAGTATAGCATGATAAGTTTGCTAAGTTGAAAGTCACCCCAAAACTTACACAGTCCAATTTCTGGACTATTTGATGACTTAGTATTTGATAGATGATTTGTAAAATATCTAGGTTTCAAAGATTTTACTATGCAGGTATCTTTAAGAATTTTATGGTGTTTTTGAGTTGGTAGGCAATGAATATATCTATGTATACTTACATTTTTAGCATATGTTTGACACAAATTTTGGAATGACCCAAACTAGATAATTTGGAAATACATACGAGCTCACCCTATTTTTCAAAATAGCTTGTTTAATTAGGAATTTTATAACATAACTGAGTATAACTTGAGAATTTTATAACGTTATCTAAATTTTAAAAGAGATAAACAAGTATTCTGATATATATATATATATACACACACACACACACACACACACACACACACTTGCATATTTTCTTTTCTGCTGTGGTGTTTAGTGCAGGAAGTAGGTGAGAGCATTCAGTGAAAGTGATGAGAGGAAGTGACTTACATGGCTCAGGCACCTGAAAACTTTAGAAAACTTGTTAATTTGGTGTGCAGTAAATTTTACATGAAACATATCTTTAAATTTGTCATCTGGTTTCAAGATCTATTGCACACAGATAGTGGTAGATAACCGGATAAGGCACTGGTGACCCACTCCAGTACTCTTGCCTGGAAACTCCCATGGATGGAGGTGTCTGGTAGACTGCAGTCCATGGAATCACTCAGAGTCGGACACGACTAAGCGACTTCACTTTCACTTTTCACTTTCATGCATTGGAGAAGGAAATGGCAACCCACTCCAGTGTTCTTGCCTGAAGAATCTCAGGGACGGAGGAACCTGGTGGGCTGCCGTCTATGGGGTCGCACAGAGTCGGACACGACTAATGTGACTTAACAGCAGCAGTGGTAGATAACAGAAACATGAAAAGTACACTGTGCATAATCAATGGAAAACGAGCATCTTAGAAGGAACTGTGAAACTCTAACTTCACCAAATTTATTTACTTGGCAAAAGACATTATGTTTGATTATAAAGACCAGTAGTCAAGCTTTCTAATTTCTGAGCATGTGCATTGCAGTAGATTAAATGCTATTAAAGAAAGCATTCGTTCCACTCTTAAAAAAATCAAAATCAAATTTAAGATTAACTGAATATCAGTCATTTGATATGATTTGTCAATACATTCTAAAGAAGGGAAAAAGAGACTTCAGTAGGGGAGTATATCTTCATGTATACTTCCTTTTTGGAGAATTGCCATAATTTTGGATCAGGGTACAAACAGAGTTAGGAGAGAGGACTTTTGTTCATTCTTGCTAAAGATTATTTTGAATAGATGAGTTATGTAAAAGTGAACTACGTTGTTGGAGAAGACTCTTGAGAGTCCCTTGGACTGCAAGGAGATCAAACCAGTCCATCCTAAAGGAAATAAGTCCCAAATATTCATTGGAAGGACTGATGCTGAAGCTGAAACTCCAATTATTTGGCCACCTGATGGGAAGAACCAATTCATTGGAAAAGACCCTGATGCTGGGAAAGAATGAAGGTGGGAGGAGAAGGGGAATGACAGAGGATGAGATGGTTGGATGGCTTCACCAACGTGAAGGACATGAGTTTGAGTAGGCTCTGGGAGTTGGTAATGGACAGGGAAGTCTGGCATGCTGCAGTCCATGGGGTTACAAAGAGTCAGACAGGACTGAGCAACTGAACTGACTGAATGAATAACATAAGTAAACTAGAGTTAATTTTACCCTCCTATCCTTTCCAGACACCACTCTTATGACAGAAAGTGAAGAAGAACTAAAGAGCTTCGTGATGAAAGTGAAAGAGGAGAGTGAACAAATTGGCTTAAAACTCAGCATTTAGAAAACCAAGATCATGGCATCCCATCCCATCATTTCATGGCAAATAGATGGGGAAACAGTGGGAGACTTTATTTTGGGGGGCTCAAAAATCACGGCAGATGGTGATTGCAACCATGAAATTAAAAGATGCTTACTCCTTGGAAGGAAAGTTATGACCAACCTATACAGCATATTAAAAAGCAGAGGCATTACTTTGCCAACAAAGGTCCATCTAGTCAAGGCTATGGTATTTCAAGTAGTCATGTATGGATGTGAGAGTTGGAATATAAAGAAAACCGAGTGGTGAAGAATTGA
This sequence comes from Ovis canadensis, assembly GCF_042477335.2. Taxonomy (NCBI): domain Eukaryota; kingdom Metazoa; phylum Chordata; class Mammalia; order Artiodactyla; family Bovidae; genus Ovis; species Ovis canadensis. The sequence goes on from NC_091727.1 coordinate 71,947,360, forward strand.
TGTTTTTGAACTGTTGGAGAAGACTCTTGAGAGTCCCTTGGGCTGCAAGGAGATCTAATCAGTCCATCCTAAAGGAAGTCAGTCCTGACTATTTATTGGAAAGACTGATGTAGAAGCTGAAACTCCAGTAATTTGGCCACCTGATGCGAAGAACTGACTCACCTATAAAGACCCTGATGCTGGGAAAGATTGAAGGCGAGAGAAGGGGATGACAGAAGATGAGGTGGTTGGATGGCATCACTGACTCAATGGCATGAGTTTCAGTAAACTTCAGAAGTTGGTGATCGACAGGGAGGCCTGGCATGCTGCTGTTCATGGGGTTGCAAAGAGTCAGACACGACTGAGTGACTGAATTGAACTGAACTGATTCCTTCTCTTACCTCAAATGTTATTTTAATGCTCTTTGGTAGAACTGCATCCCAGTATTTTCCTCCAATTTTTATATTGAATTTCAGATTTTGTTAGGTAGCATGTACTCACAGTTCTTATGCATGTGTTTGTTCTTATGCATGAATTCTAGAAACAACAAAAACACAAATAGTAGAGCATTTTCTGTTTGGTATCCATGTATTCTCTCATGTAATTATCTATAAACTTTAACATTTACATGTTTCTTCTGTCTTTGGTAATTAGTGAGATATCTATGCCAGTTGTCTTCACTATGACTTAGATATTGTATTATTTTAAGCAATTTATTACATTCCAAGTCACACCCAGTCTCTTTTACATTAGCATCAACTGTGAACTAAATATTTACAATGTACATCTTTACAAATATCCACCTCTTTTTCTAAATTATATGGAAGTGAAAGGATCAATTTAATACGAAAATAATTCTCCAGAATTCATACTACAATTAAAGTATTATATACTCAAATATTAGTAAATACTGAATTTAAGTTACTGAGATATTCAAAGCCAGAGCCCTTCCCCCAAACAATCATGAAAATAACTTCTGAAGTACCAGGTTTTGTGATGCTTTTTACTTTATTTCTCTCCTCAATCTTAAAAAACAACAAACAAACAAACCAACAAAAAACACAAAAAAACATTGTGATTCCACAGGAGTAAAAGCATGTAGGAGAGATCAATATAGTGGAATGAGTATGTGTTTGGATGGAATTCATAGTAGGTGAAAGCACGAGACGATTTGGTCTCAGATTGACTAAATAGTGAGTTACTAACAAAAGTATTGTAGAGAGTTTCTTAATTATTAGGTCGCAGCGGACCTTCAAATATTGGCATCATTACAAATATATAGAAACCAAGTAAAATTGTGCATGTTTAGGACATAATTTGCTCTGCACCTTAAATACTGCTTTAAAACAAGATAGGCTCTAAGAAAATATATATTTATAAAATCTTGTATTAGTTATGCCCACGGCTAATAATGAAAAACAATATTCATTTTGGTTAGTCTAACCTTATCCAAAATAATTGCTTTGTTTAGTCACGAATTTTAAATGAGTCAAGTATGTCTTCATATATCTCTACACACACACACACAGGAAAAAAAAAAAACAACTTGAAGATAAGCCATGTATTCATGCATCAATTCCAATATATCTTTTCTTATTAACTCAAACATGTTTTTTCACATATATCACTCATCTTCGTCACTCTTATCCAAACTTGGAATACAGTTGTATAAGGTTTCCTGAGATGAACATCCATATGTTTCTCTTTCCATTAGCTTATTTTAGATTCTAACTTTTGCTTTTAAAACTTTAAATAGCTGCTGAATTTCTTTCCTCTTCCTTCAGTGTAATGAAATAATATTTTGATTTGAACTTGCTTATTTTAGCTAACTACATAAGTAGAAAAGTATTCTCAAAACTTTCATGAGTTGAGAAATGGGGAGAGCACTGAGAATATTATCACTTAATGATCACCGTAATCTTATGTGGAAGTCTGGGGCAAAAGTATCCAATACATTATCAAATGTATTTCTCTTTCTTAGCATGAAGTGAGATGACCAGATATGCTAGATTGGCTAGGATTCTCCATTTTTGTTATTGTTGTTGCAATTGGCTGCCTTTGAACGACATATGAAATTTGTAGCTAACAGCTAAATGGATTCTGGCAGGAAATGAAACACTTGACCCAGGAAAGAATTTGGGATGAACATTCAGTGAGAAAAGGAAGACAACTGATTCACAGAGTGATTGACAAGACATTTAAATGAACAAACAAGAATGAATGAGAATCAAGAAGCAAGGAAAAATCATACTTTGAAAATGATTTGAAAGTCATATCTAAATTAAGGATTTTTGTTTCTAGCAATGGGATTTTTCACAGAACTAGAAAAAATAACATCACACTTTGTATGGAAAAACACACAAAAAAACTTGAATAGACAAAGCAATCTTGAGAAAGAAGAATGGAACAGGAGGAATCTACTTTCCTGACTTCAGACTATACTACAAACCTGCAGTCATCAAAGCAGTATGGTACTGGCACAAAGACATAAATATAGATCAATGGAACAAAATAGAAAGCCCAGAGATAAATCCATGCACATATGGACACCTTATCTTTGACAAAGGAGGCAAAAATATACAATGAATAAAAGACAACTTTTTAACAAATGGTGCTTGGAAAACTGGTCAACCAGTTGTAAAATAATGAAACTAGAACATTTTCTAACACCATTTAGTTCAGTTCAGTCGCTCAATCGTGTCCGACTCTTTGAGACCCCATGAATCGCAGCACGCCAAGCCTCCCTGTCTATCACCAACACTGGAGTTCACTCAGACTCACGTCCATCGAGTCCGTGAGGCCATCTAGTTATCTCATCCTCAGTCGTCCCCTTCTCCTCCTGCCCCAATCCCTCCCAGTATCAGAGTCTTTTCCAATGAGTCAACTCTTCACATGAGGTGGCCAAAGGACTGGAGTTTCAGCTTTAGCATCATTCCTTCCTAAGAAATCCCAGGGCTGATCTCCTTCAGAATGGACTGGTTGGATCTCCTTGCAGTCCAAGGGACTCTCAACAGTCTTCTCCAACACCACAGTTCAAAAGCATCAATTCTTTGGTGCTCAGCCTTCTTCAAGTCCAACTCTCACATGCATACATAACCACTGGAAAAACCAGAGCCTTGACTAGATGGACCTTAGTCGGCAAAGTAATGTCTCTGCTTTTGAATATGCTGTCTAGGTTGGTCAAAACTTTTCTTCCAAGGAGTAAGCGTCTTTTAATTTCATGGCTGCGGTCACCATCTGCAGTGTTCACAAGCTTGAGTTTGGAGAGCCTGTCCCATGGATGATACATGTTGAATCTGTTTTCATCTTCCCATTTGCTCACCTCAGGTGCTAAGTTAGGAAACAAAGACTTGGAAATCTCTTGTTGCTTTTCCTTTCTGTCTAGAGAATTGTGAGCTTGTCCTGTCAAGCTCCTGGTTGGAGCACAGTGAATCAATGGAATTGCAGTATTTCTATTTAGATAGTTATATGGTAGACTTCCGGGCTTCCCTGGTGGCTCAGATGGCAAAGAATCTGCCTGCCATACAGAAGAACTGGGTTCTATCTCTGGCTCAGGAAGATCCCCTGGAGTAGAGAATGTCAATTCACTCCAATAATCTTGCCTGGAGAATCCCATGGATACAGGAGCTTGGTGGCCTAAGTCCATGGGGTCACAGAGTCAGACACAACTGAGAGACTAACAACACACACACACACACACACACACACACTATTGTACACTTCTAACATTCATTGTCTACTTCCATTCACTAATTAATATGTATCCCCAAAGTACCAGAACATGATATGTTTTAGAATCCTTAGAATCTTTCTCATTTTTAATCACAGATTAGAAACATCTTAAATGTCATCAAGTAAATCTCTCCTTTCTAGCTCTCCCACCTGCCAAATGTTAGAATATTCTCTACTATATGTGTATAGGATAACTGATTACTCTGGAACGTTATCTTTATTTTAAGTTATTCTTTCTCTCATTTCTTTTGTCTCCAGAATTATTTCAAGCCCCATAGTACCTGAATATTACATCTTAGAAAATGTCAGGCCACTGAGAAGGGTCACATAAATTTACTTCCACATTCTCTATATATTTTGATAATTTTGGTTAGCCTTCACTTGTTAATGTCAAGTTATCCTTCACTTGTTAGTGTCAAGCCCCTAAGTGAGTCTATAACCTACAATACTCTTAGAGTCATAATTGTTGAAACTGTTCAGATATTAGACATCTAGAAGTCATGCAAGCTTCCAAAATAGCTAATATTTCTGTCATCCTTTATATATAATAAGTTACATTGGCATAAAGATCATATAATAGCAGCAGCAACTCATGAATAATGATCATTTTAAGAGAAGCAAATAGGACTTTAGGAATGATCCAAGACTGTATGCCAGGGGCCAGCGTTAGAAACTCCGCCCATGGCAAAGGTCATGAGGAAGGAGGCTTGGCATACGCAAAGGCGTGATCAAGCCTCAGGAAACCCCCCCGTTCCAGAGCATCTACCCCCAAAATCAGAGTCTGTTTTATGCTCTCGCCTACATCTCTGACTTTATGGGGGGCTCTTCCCCACTGGTTCTCTCAGAGAAGGAATAAACGTGCAGCTCCAAGTCAATAAAAATTCCTGGGCATGACAAGAGTGTTTCAGCTTACGGACTCCTCTGAAGCTTATCTAGCCTGCCTGTATAGGTTCGTCTGGCCACATGTGATTGTTTACAGCCTCCCAACCTGAGAGGCACAAGATGTTTTAGACTTACTAAAGGCAAATTCTTTGGGGAATTTGTCAGTAGAGTGGGTTGGTTAGGAATTATATTGGTGAAGGGTTTTTCATTTGTTGTGCCAATAATTACTGCTAATTCCCTGCCCTGGGTGGGACAAGGGTGTCTCAGGTCAAACCTCTCTGCTGACAGACTAGCTTGTGTGACAGGATTATCCATACTCCTGCCACTATGCACATGATTGTTTACTACCTCTCAACCATAAACAGCATACAGAGTTTGGAGTATTGTGAAAGTCTTAATTAGCATAGGGCTTTTTCTTCTTGTTGAGTCAATGATTGCCACCAGGCCTCCATATCCTTAGGCACCTGGGAATATATTAATCAATGTATTTGGAATATAGAAAAGGAAATATAGTAGTTTTTAAGGCTAGCAATACTAGACTTTTTGAGTTAATGAATTTTCTCTTTTGTAATAGATCACTGTACTTTGTTATAAATCACTGTGTCCTTTCTATGTAAAAATGTAACTTTATCACTATCTTAAGACTAAATAGATCTTAAGGGGAACATTGAGGAAAGGATTTTCATTTGTCGGGCTGATGTTTGCTACTAAATCTCCATATTCCCTGTCCTTATAATGAATATAACTAATATATAGGAGAAATAAGTATTAACCTTTAAGCATCTAGGAGAAATAAGTATTAACCTTTAAGATTAATCATGTTAACCTTGGGTTAAATAAATTCCTTTCTTGATTGTAACTCATTACACCCTCACCCTATAGGAATGCAACTTTATTTGGAGGGTGGTACCTGGCTTAAGAAAAAACACCCTTGGAAAAAATAAGTTTTTGGTTATCAGAAAGAAAGGGTCATAAAATGTCATCAGATCTCATGGCCAGAAGATGATTTAAAACCCCTATGTGTAACAAAAGGTATATAAGCAAACCCAAAAATAAAGAAATCGGATCAGTTTCCATAAAGACTGATTCCTCCATGTCACTTCTTTCTTGCTCTCCGTTTTTCTGGCCGAATTCCCATCTGGTGCAGGGGTACCCACCAAGCCTGCTAATTTTGCCTGGGCTTCTAAGATCAGACTGGGGGGGGGGGGCTCAGTGCCTCTTCTCCTTCGGGAGAACGGGAAGATGCCTGCAGCCTATGTAGGTGGTGACTGGTATTCCATGTAAACCAAGTTATTCAGCCTCTTTTTCTCTGATGATTTTCTAATCCCTCTCTATCTGTAATTAAATAAGTTATTTCCAAGGAAGCCGACTCTGTCCCCACCTTCGAATCACCCTGGATCCACCGGGGCTAGACCCCGGCAACTGTATACTATAAACTTTACTAAAGCACATAAAGGACACAACTGCTTCTTCAATTATTAGAATATTTCAATATCATCAACTGGTCATGGACCAAATAGATATTTGTTTAAATCATAACAACATGCAAACTAAGTTTTTCCATATAATGATATTAAACAAAACCTCCAAATACATCAACATGATGGTGGTTCTACTATAGAGACTGCCCTGGAAATGTAACCTTAATTAAAATAAAATTTTAAATGCAAAAAAATTCGCCAGTCATTATATACATTTAAAAAGATATTATTCACTTTCAAAACTTAGATTGCTTTATATTATATACCTTGGGTTTTTCTTGGGAACAATCCTGTTTAGAGATTCTAGTTGCTTAGAATATATTCAAAAGATGGAAAGAGTCATAAGAAATTCTCTTGTCTGGTCTTGTGCATTGAAGTAGGCAAGGTTTGACCAAGACGTCTGTTCTGATTGGTCTTGACAGTTTAACTGTAGATCACCAAGAACGACTAAATGAACTATCATATAGAGACATTAATTATATTCTAAGGATCTTTAGTTGTATCTTGGTATTATAGGCACCACTAGGTACTTAAATTACCTTATTTAATTCTTGTTATAACTTATCGTGTAAGTACAATTATTATTTTCCTTTTTCATAGACAGAAAACAATGATTGAAGAGGTTAAACATACACAAAATCACAAATCAGCAAAATCAAGATTCAAGCAAATGTCTGCCTCCAAAGCTCATTTTACTATAGTATATCTTATTTTTGCTTCCTCATCCAGAATGACCAAATAGTTATTTACTGGATTGTAGAGTATGGATAAGAATAATTGCAAAACTGAACCAGTTTATTTGGGCATTCCATAAGATCAGTTGAGCAACCAAAGCCATTTACTTATAAGTCTTTCAGGTTATTTGCCTTAATAGAACGTGCTAGATCCAGTTTCAATCTGAAGTTTTGGCGCGATCAACTCCTTATTATGATTCCATTTTAGTAATATGAACAAATATTGAATAGGTTCTCATAATATAATTTTCATATCCATCAGTTCAGTCAGTTCAGTTAAATCACTCAGTCCTGTCTGACTCTTTGTGAACCCATGAATTGCAGCACGCCAGGCCTCCCTGTCCATCACAAACTCCCGGAGTCTACTCAAACTCATGTCCATCAAGTCATTGATGCCATCCAGTCATCTCATCCTCTGTCATCCCTTCTCCTCCTGCCCCCAATTCCTCCCAGTATCAGGGTCTTTTCCAGTGAGTCAAATCTTTGCATCAGGTGGCCAAAGTATTGAAGTTTCAGCTTTAGCATCAGTTCTTCCGTGAACACCCAGGACTGATCTCCTTTAGAATGGACTGGTTGGATCTCTGTGCAATCCAAGGGACTCTCAAGAGTCTTCTCCAACACCACAGTTCAACAGCATCAATTCTTCTGTGCTCAGCTTTCTTCACAATCCAACTCTCACATCCATACATGATGACAGGAATAACCATAGCCTTGACTAAACGGACCTTTGTTGGCAAAGTAATGTCTCTGCTTTTGAATATACTATCTAGGTTGGTCATAACTTTCCTTCCAAGGAGTAAGTGTCTTTTAATTTCATGGCTGCAATCACCATGTGCAGTGATTTTGGAGCCCCCAAAAATAAAGTCTGACACTGTTTCCACTGTTTCTCCATCTATTTCCCATGAAGTGATGGAACTGGACGCCATGATCTTAGTTTTCTGAATGTTGAGTTTAAGCCAACATTTTCACTTTTGTCTTTCACTTTCATCACGAGGCTTTTTAATTCCTCTTCACTTTCTGCCATAAGGGTGGTGTCATCTGCATATCCGAGGTGATTGATATTTCTCCCACCAATCTTGATTTCAGCTTGTGCTTCTTCCAGCCCGGTGTTTCTCATGATGTACTCTGCAAAGAAGTTAAATAAGCAGGGTGACAATATACAGCCTTGACATACTCCTACTCCTATTTGGAACCAGTCTGTTGTTCCATGTCCAGTTCTAACTGTTGCTTCCTGACCTGCATATAGGTTTCTCCAGAGGCAGGTCAGGTGGTCTGGTATTCCCATCTCTTTCAGAATTTTCCACAGTTTATTGTGATCCACATAGTCAAAGGTTTTGGCATAGTCAATAAAGCAGAAATAGATGTTTTTCTGGAACTCTCTTCCTTTTTTCGATGATCCAGCAGATGTTGGCAATTTGATCTCTGGTTCCTCTGCCTTTTCTAAAACCAACTTGAACATCAGGAAGTTCACTGTTCAGATATTGCTGAAGCCTGACTTGGAGAATTTTGAGCATTACTTTACTGGTGTGTGATGAGTGCAATTGTGCAGTCATCTGAGCATTCTTTGGCATTGCCTTTCTTTGGGATTGGAATGAAAAATGACCTTTTCCAGTCCTGTGGCCACTGCTGAGTTTTCCATTTTGCTGGCATATTGAGTACAGCACTTTCACAGCATCATCTTTCAGGATTTGAAATAGCTCCACTGGAATTCCATCACCTCCACTAGCTTTGTTCGTAGTGATGCTTTCTAAGGCCCACTTGACTTCACTTCACATTCCAGGATGTCTGGCCCTAGGTGAATGATCACACCATCGTGATTATCTTGGTCTTGAAGATGTTTTTTGTACAGTTCTGTGTATTCCTGCCACCTCTTCTTAATATCTTCTGCTTCTGTTAGGTCCATACAATTTCTGTCCTTTATCGAGCCCATCTTTGTATGGAATATTCCCTTGGTATCTCTAATTTTCTTGAAGAGATCTCCAGTTTTTCCCATTCTGTTGTTTTCCTCTATTCCTTTGCATTGATTGCTGTGGAAGGCTTTCTTGTCTCTTCTTGCTAGTCTTTGGAACCCTGCATTCAGATGCTTATATCTTTCCTTTTCTCCTTTGGTTTTTGCTTCTCTTCTTTTCACAGCCATTTGTAAGTCCTCCTCAGACAGCCAGTTTGTTTTTTTGCATTTCCTTTCCATGGGGATGATCTTGATCCCTGTCTCCTGTACAATGTCATGAATCTCTGTCCATAGTTCATCAGGCACTCTATCTATTGGATCTAGGCCCTTAAATCTATTTCTCACTTCCACTGCATAATCATAAGGGATTTCATTTAGGTCATACCTGAATGGTCATATCCATCATTCTAGTATAAATCCATGACATCTTGTTTCTGGATAATTGCACTTGCCTCCATTTCTCTCTTCTAGTTTACTTTATGAAAATACTGCCAGCTTTATCTTCTCTAAAAGTCTTTTTCACTATGCCATTGATCTACCTCAAATTCTTTAATGTAACATCATTTCATATAAGACAAATTGCATAGAGTATCTGGCTTATTTATCATTCTAATTTTACTGCTCCTTTTTTCTTAGTATGAAATAGCCTGTTCAGCCAGATTGATGTGTTTTGTCACTAAATAATTATGTAAATACTCACCACTCATTACTGATTTTTTTAATATTCATCTGGTTAACCAGAAAGCTCAATTCTTTTCTCTCTGCCAATCTGCATTATATGCTCTGTAATCTCTCCATTACACCTAATCTCTGATATCCAATAGACTTTATTATTTGGTATGACCATAATATGGTTTGTTTTGTGTATGTTGTTATTTAGTTGCTAAGTCACATCCAACTCTTTGTGACCCCATGGACTGTAGCTTGGCAGGTTCATCTATCCATTCTTTCCCCGGCAAGAATGCTGGAGTAAGTTGCCAGGACTTAAAATTGCTTGGCTCTGTTTTTGTTCTTCCCCAATTAGGCAAATGCTTCATCCAAGCAGAAATCATAGCATATTTCCTTACATTTATTTCCCAAAGCATAGCTGCCTCACACATAGTTAACATTCTATGAATATTTATTTGATGTTAAATATATTAATTATACAATAAGAAGATGACATTTGAGCATAGAAGACTATTTCTGAAGTCGCTAACTAATAGGTGATGATGAAATAGTCTGAAATACTTAATAAGAGAATAAAACACACACCAATGTACTATATAAACTAGAGCAAATAGTTCTTGAAAGTGGCTATTTTTTCTGTCATAGTATACATAACAAAGGAGATGAAACCAGTCAGTCTTAATGAAGCTAAACCCTGAATATTCACTGGAAGGACTGATGCTGAAGCTGAAGCTCCAGGACTCATTGAAAAGTCCCTGATCCTTGGAAAGATTAAGGATAGAAGGAGAAGAGGGTGTCAGAGGATGAGATGGCTGGATGGCATCACGATGCAATGAACATGAACTTGGGCAGACTCTGGGTGATAGTGAGGGACAGGGAGGCCTGGCATTATGCAGTTCATGGGGTCACAAAGAGTTGGACATGACTGGGCAACTGAACAACAACAGCAACCACTATACATAATGTTTGGGGAACTCACTGGATATGTTGTAATAACTCCAATTTTAATTTGGTATAAAACTGACACAAAGAGAGCATCAATATGCACCACATAATTGTTTTAGCCTCCCATATCCCTCATGCAAATGTAATCTAGATTTGAAATATTTATTTAATCTGTCATATATTCATATGGAATCCCCCAAAACTTTGGCTCTTCTTCCTATAACTCTTACAAAAAGAACTGCTGCAGACTTTCATAGTGGGCTTTTTGAAATGTGAAATACATGTCCAAAAATTTTTCCAACTTTTAGCTAGAGTTAAAAACCATTTGCTTGAATATTGGCATATATATTTCAAATGGAACATATTTCACTTGGAAATACCTGATCTTAAAGTCTTTGAACCGTTTTTCCATTTTGAGTTTCTATTTTGCTTGGTTTTCACTTCTCCACTTACTGTGTAAAAATTAATACTCTTTCCCTGAGGAATTGTAACAATTTATTCTTAAAGTTAATTCCCCATGAATTTATAAAAAGGATGATTGACTTATATATTTTTTGCATAAAATTATTTGTATTTCCTTTGAGACATGCAAGTTTTGGCTATTTGTTTGTGTATGTGTTTGTGTGTGTGTGTGTGAGAATGAGAAAATGATCATCAATGAAGTACAGATATTTACTATCAATATAGTAATAGAAGGTTAATTATTTTAAATAAAGAAAATCAACAAAGAGCAAAACCAAAAACCCTGCACTGTATGGAAAATTGTAAAGAAAGACTATCTCCCAAATATCGTCAGTTTCCTTAAGACACCCAGTTTCACAAAAGGTGTTCCTGTCAGCCCTGAAATGCCTACCTATTAAAATGACAGATGCAGGAGTGTTCTTGTTAACTACATTCCTCATCAAACGAATCAAGAGGGCTAAGTAAGCTGTTTTAGAAAACAAGGAAAGCATTTTCTCACATCCAAATTCAGGAAAGAATATGAAATGACATAATATTAAGCCAATTCCTTTGTTCAGTGAAACTGTGTTTTAAAAAATAAACACAACAGTGGTAAAATAAATCACCTTTTGAAAAAGTTTAAAAACAACGGCATTTTTTTTTCCCCCAAAGACCTTTTATAAATGTATTCTTGCATTTGATCTTCATACGCCCCCTTCTGGTAAAATAAAGGAGAAACTCAGCAGTCTCTTAAAAGCTGAAATGGGCCTTTAGGACATTGCAGTTCAGTTCATTTCAGTCGCTCAGTCGTGTCCAACTCTTTGCAACCCCATGAATCGCAGCACATCAGGCCTCCCTGTCCTTCACCAACTCCCGGAGTTCACTCAGACTCACGTCCATTGAGTCAGTGATGCCATCCAGCCATCTCATCCTCTGTCGTCCCCTTCTCCTCCTGTCCCCAATCCCTCCCAGCATCATATTCTTTTACAATGAATCAACTCTTCACATGAGGTGGCCAAAGTACTGGAATTTCAGATTTAGCATCATTCCTTCCAAAGAAATCCCAGGGCTGATCTCCTTCAGAATGGACTGTTTGGATCTCCTTGCAGTCCAAGGGACTCTCAAGAGTCTTCTCCAACACCACAGTTCAAACGCACCAATTCTTCAGCGCTCAGCTTTCTTCACAGTCCAACTCTCACATCCATATATGACCACTGGAAAAACCATAGCCTTGACTAGATGGACCTTTGTTGGCAAAGCAATGTCTCTGATTTTCAATATGTTATCCAGGTTGGTCATAAGTTTTCTTCCAAGGAGTAAGTGTCTTTTAATTTCATGGCTGCAGTCACCATCTGCAGTGATTTTGGAGCCCCAAAAAATAAAGTCTGACACTGTTTCCCCATCTATTTCCCATGAAGTGATGGGACCAGATGCCATGATCTTAGTTTTCTGAATGTTGAGCTTTAAGCCAACTTTTTCACTCTCCTCTTTCACTTTCATCAAGAGGCTTTTTAGTTCCTCTTTACTTTCTGCCATAAGGGCATTTAGATCAAATTATTCTTTTAAATTTTTCTTAATTTTCTTAAGAAAATTTTTAAGAATTTTTAAGAAATTCTTAAGACATTTTTCTTAAATTTTTCTAAATTATTCTTTTACAGTTTTCCTCATGTATTTTTTGTAAATAGATAATTGTGTAATATAAGTTGATATCATTGAAGATCCTGTGGTGTTCATATGGAAATAACTTTTTACAGTTTCTCATAATATTAAAGATATATATATATATATATATACATATATATATATATATAAACATATCTCAGAGTTGTGGATTTGGATCCAGAAACCTGCAATAAAGTGACTATCTCAATAAAATCAGTTTGAAGTTTTTTGTTTGTTTGTTTTCCTAGTGCATATGAAACATATTTACAGTACACTGTAGTCTATTAAGTGTGCAATAGCATTTTGTCTAAAGAAAACAATATATATACCCTAATTAAAAATACTTTATTGCTAAAAATGCTAATCATCATCTGAATCTTTAGCTAGTCATAATCTCTTTGCTGATAAAGAGTTTGACATATTTAGAGATTATCAAAATGTGAACCCACAGACATGAAGTGAGCACATACTGTTCAAAAAATAGCACTTATAGATTTTCTCAAGCAGGCTTGCCACAAACCTTTAATTTGTAAAAATTGTGGCATGGTAAGCAATAAGAGTTAAGCACATTCAAATGAAGTATGCCTGGTATTTACAACAATAAATAATAAACAAAAGCTAATTGGACTTTATAAAGGAAAGTATGGTATGTAAATCAAAAGAAATACTTAATGAGACATATTGATACCCTTCTTATGCCTTTCACAATTTCAATTATGATTAGAATAATTGAAACATATATAATGAGCTCTGAATGCATTTTGTATAAAATTGCAGAGAAAATAGCTTCATTTTCCAAAATGACATACACCATTAAGCTTGTTCTAAGGGCTTTGGTGAGCACTTATTTGGGAAAGCCTTTGAAAGCATAACATTAATGGTGCATATTCTGAACCTGGCAAGAGAATTTGGATATGTGAGACCATCAAAAAATTAAGTACATAGTCAGTTATGTGCCTGAAATAAATGTCATTTAGACACTATATTGTATAGAAGTCAACAGAAGTTTTACAGTAGGAAAGTTCTGAAAGGGATGGGAATACCAGACCACCTGACATGCCTCTTGAGAAACCCGTATGCAGGTCAGGAAGCAACAGTTAGAACTGGACATGGAACAACAGATGGTTCCAAATAGGAAAAGGAGTATGTCAAGGTTGTATATTGTCATTCTGCTTATTTATATGCAGAGTACATCATGAGAAACACTGGGCTGGAAGAAGCACAACTAGAATCAAGATTGCTGGGAGAAATATCAATAACCTCAGATATGCAGATGACACCACCATTATGGCAGAAAGTGAAGAAGAACTAAAGAGCCTCTTGATGAAAGTCAAAGAGGAGAGTGAAAACGTTGGCTTAAAGCTCAACATTCAGAAAATGAAGATCATGGCATCCAGTCCTATCACTTCATGGCAAATAGATGGGGAAATACGGACACAGTGGCTAACTTTATTTTTCTGAGCTCCAAAATCACTGCAGATGGTGACTGCAGCCGTGAAATTAAAAGACACTTACTCCTTGGAAGGAAAGTTATGACCAGCCTACAGAGCATATTAAAAAGCAGAGACATTACTTAGTCAACAAACGTCCGTCTAGTCAAAGCTATGGTTTTTCCAGTGGTCATGTATGGATGTGAGAGTTGGACTGTGAAGAAAGCTGGGCCCCGAAGGAGTGATGCTTTTGAACTGTGGTGTTGGAGAAGACTCTTGAGAGTCCTTTGGACTGCAAGGAGATCCAACCAGTCCATCCTAAAGGAAATCAGTCCTGAATATTCATTGGAAGGACTGATGTTGAAGTTGAAACTCCAGTGCTTTGGCCACCTGATGCGAACAGCTGACTCACTGGAAAATTCCCTGATGCTGGGAAAGATTGAAGGCCAGAGGAGATGGGACTACAGAGGAAGGGGTGGTTGGATGGCATCACTGACTCAGTGGACACGAGTTTGAGTAAACTCCAGGAGTTGGTGACGGACAGGGAGGCTTGGCATGCTGTGGTTCTTTGCATCACGAAGAGTCTGACACAACTGAGTGACTGAACTGAACTGAAATAGACGTAATAGCATAAAATACACAGTGTGATGGCATCTAGAGATCTGGGACTGTTCTGCCAAGTGCTTCCCTAATTAGATCTACCAGATTTAGCAAATAATAGAGGAAGTTTGGTTAAATTGGAATTTTACATGAACAATGAAGGATGTTTTAGTAAATTATTTTCCATGAACTATTTGCTTCAAATACTAGTCTGTGATGAAATTTTCAATTATCTATATGATAACTTTTTTGGATAGTGCAATGAGTTTTTCACAGCACTAGAATTATTCTACATTTTATTTTTAAAGTTATGTCTGCCTCACATTTTTGGTTTGCACTAGAAAACACCCACTTTCTATTATGAAATAATATAGACATTGGATAGTATATTTTGTTGGTTTTAAATTAACATTATTAAAAGTGAAAGCATATTTTATTATCTTAGATACTTAACTATTTGTGTGGAAAGCATATTTTATTATCTTACATACTTACCTATTTGTGTGGGTATATATATAGACCATCTGAGCCACGAAGGAAGCTCTCTCTACACACACACACACACACACACACACACACACACATATATATATATATATATATATATATATATATATACATACACAACTTTTAACTGCTATTTACTATTCCATAATGTAAATATTAGGGCTTCCTTGGTGACTCAGTGGTTAAGAATCTACCCACTAAACAGATGTGGGTTTGATCCATAGGTCAGGAAGATCCCATGGAAAAGGAAATAGCAGCATACTCCAGTCCTCTTGCCTGGAAAATCCCATGGACAGAGGAGCCTGGCAGGCTACAGTTCATGGGGTCACAAAAGAGGCACAACCCAGTGACTAAACAACAACAATAACAACATATTAATATGCTGTATCATGTTTATCTAGTCTACAGTTGACTATATAATTTTGCTTCTAAATTTTGCCATTAAAATTTATGCTGTTTTCAGCATTCTTATATGTGTTCTTATGTACAGTGTATTTATATAAAGTGTGATTGCAGAATTGTTAGGGTCTGCACATTTTCAATTTTACTCAGTACTAGCATACTGCTTTCCAAATTGGCTCTATAATTTTTTACCACCATCAGCAATGTATTAAAGTGCTGATTAACCTATATGCTCATTGTATTTGATATCTTTGGACTTTTACTTCAGGTTTATTTAAATCTACATGTTTAAATTTAAAGTGTACAATGTGATGCTATTATGGTGTGAACATTAAGCTCTACTCTCATAATCTGATAGAGCCACTTCTTTCATAAAACTCTTTAACCTTCAATAGTATCTTTTATGACCTTCCTGTGCTCTGGACTGGCTTGCTACACCATCCAGTCCTGACACTGCTTCCCAAAGTTCACAAGTATAGTAATCAGCCTGTGTCTCCTTTCTCTGACTAATGCCCTAGACTCCAAATTGCCCTTTATCAGCCAAAGCTTTTAGTTCCTTTATGTCATATTTCTTCAGAGTCTAGATTAATTTCCTCTATAGTATTGCTATATGATTAATGATTTAAAGGGCTATCTCTCTCCATTTATATTTGCATTTTAATAGTTCTTGTTAGGGAAAGAGACAAATACCACCAGGGAGGATGAGCTTGAGTGGTGAGTGTGATTATGCAAGAGGTCCTTCAGAGTGACATTCAATCACACCTCTAATATATCACTGTCACCCAGCATGAAAGTGAAAGTGAAAGTTGCTCAGTCTTGTCCAATTCTTTGAAACCCCATGGACTAGAGTCCATGGAATTCTCCAGACTAGAAAACTGGAGTGGGTAGCCAATCCCTTCTCCAGGGGATCTTCCTAACCCAGGGATTGAACCCAGGACTCCTAAAGAATTGCAGTTGGATTCTTTACCAGCCAAGACACCAAGGAAGCCCCTAGGAGATTAAAGTAGTTCTGGTTAAATCAGTTCAGGTTTGAGTTTAACCAAAATCACTGCATATGGTGACTGCAGCCATTAAATTAAAAGACTCCTTGGAAGAAAAGTTATGACCAACCTAGATAGCATATTCAAAAGCAGAGACATTACTTTGCCAACTAAGGTCTTTCTAGTCAAGGCTATGGTTTTTCCAGTAGTCACGTATGGATGTGAGGGTTGGACTGTGAATAAGGCTGAGTGCTGAAGAATTGATGTGTTTAAACTGTGGTGTTGGAGAAGACTCTTGAGAGTTCCTTGGACTGCAAGGAGATCCAACCAGTCCATTCTGAAGGAGATCGGCCCTGGGATTTCTTTGGAAGGAATGATGCTAAATCTGAAATTCCAGTACTTTGGCCACCTCATGCGAAGGGTTAACTCATTGGAAAATACTTTGATGCCGGGAGGGATTGGGGACAGGAGGAGAAGGGGACGACAGAGGATGAGATGGCTGGAGATGGCATCACTGACTCAATGGACGTGGGTCTGAGTGAACTCCGGGAGTTGGTGATGAACAGGGTGGCCAGGTGTGCTGCGAGTCATGGGGTCACAAAGAGTCAGACACGACTGAGCGACTGAAATGAACTGAACTGAACTGAAAAGTCAAATAAAACCCTTTTTTACTTGAAAACTTAGAAAAATGCATGAACAAGCTTCTTAGTTTATTCAAGAGAGTTTGCTGACTATGATTATATTTTTGCTGATTTTTCAGGACCTTGGAGTAATCCTTTGGTGCATCAGTTTCCAGTCAGAATTGAACATGAAATGGTAGAAACAAGTAAACCAATTCTGTTGAGTAATGAATCCAGGATATAATCTGAAAGGTATTTGCTCTTTTCTATTTTTCACTACTAAATCATTGATGTCAGAGGCATTGTTGCTATGTTTCCTTTAATTATAATTTTATTATACCTGCCATTGTGTAGTTTTTGTATTTATGATAACTTTATTTCTTATGTGAGACTTTATGATGGTTGATTCTAATAGTGATTTGTAGTCTGTACATACTTGATTCACATTTTACACTTCTTAAAAAGTCTTATTAAAAAAAAAAGTCTTATTAAAATGTCAATGACAAAAACATAGCCATATCTTAGAGATTGCCTGAAGAAAGACAGTTTGGACATTGCCACCCAGCATCACTTCATGTGTTCCTAATATATATTTTTTGGCACATAATAGCTGCTCAGAAAATGTGAATTAATTAGTGACCAGGTTCACTTTGAATTTGCAAGTTAGTGTTTCCCTCTGGAAATTTATCAGACCACTATGTTTATTTGCAAAAGAACTAGAATGACTCTCTAACTAGATGTTGATGGAGAAGCTATTTGAACATTGCTTATCCCTGACTCTTCATTTGATTGTGGTTTCCAAGCACAATAAAAAGAAAATATTTCTTTTAAAAAATTGTACATTTATCTCTATTTCTCTTCTGAGCAATTATGGAGTGTGCTTGGAAGAAATGACTATAAATTTAGTTGAATGTTTCTTGTTCTCCCATAGCCAAAAGTCCAGCCTGAACCAGTTGAGCAATAGAGAAGGGAATAACTTTTAAAACATAGTGGCCTCATTGATGTGGCCTGCACAATTATCTGTCACCTTGGAGCAATTTATTCAGAAAAATTATTTATATTACTGAAACTGTTGTCCCTGCTTATATTTCACCCCACCAGTGTATAGAAGTTGAATAGTTACTGCAAATTTCTTCCCTCTAAACGTAGAGAGTCTACATGCTAGTTTTTCATCCTTTTCTGTGGTCCCTGAAAACCTAATAGAGAGAAATTTACAAGTCTGAAAAGCAGCAAAAGTTTAGCTTAGTTAGCATGTGAAGAAACATTACAACTTCTAGGGTTTAGAGTTATAACAATTTGAAACTGGTGAAAATGTTAAAATACTGTTCTTTAACACTTCCCCCTCTTTCTGTGTACTGCAAGCTATCTTCTTTAGTCATTAATTAATGCACTATGGTTCTATGGTTAGCAAGTAATGTTAAAACAATATTTTCCCTGCTGATATTACTCATATTTTCATTTGTGGCCTAAATGGTCTCTGCAGGAAATATTTACTTTGAGGCTTTGGTTTGGCTCAAAAACGTCAAGTGATCAAACCCAGGCAATGAGTCCATTGATCTTAGCAGTAGAATTCTTGAGTGTAGTATAACGTACAGGCAAGCTGCTACAAAATGTTCCTAAATTATATTTGCACATTTAATGACCTTAATGTTAGCCCATGTCTAAAACAGATAGGAAGTTGAATTCTTTCCAAATTTTAATTTTTTCCTTTAGTTTTTCTGTGAAAGAAAATAAAAAAATAAATAGGTAGTAGATTTTACCTTTTATGGTTCTATTTGTCCTTTTCTTTAATCATACCCTCTTTGTTTACTGATTTACTTTTAGATCTTATTCAATTTGATTTTCAGAACGTATTTGTGAATATGAGAGGTATACATTTTGGGTAACCCCAAACTCTTACAGTAAAAAATGGAGTT